>NW_027479639.1:0-85903 GCF_051014685.1 Ptiloglossa arizonensis
ATACGTTATACGTTATAAGTTATACGTTATACGTCATAGGTTATACGTTATACGTTATACGTTATACGTTATACGTTATACGTTATACGTTATACGTTATACGTTATGCGTTATACGTTATACGTTATGCGTTATACGTTATACGTTATACGTTATACGTTATACGTTATACGATATACGTTATACGTTATACGTTATACGTTATACGTTATACGTTATACGTTGTACGTTATACGTTATACGTTATACGTTATTCGTTATACGTTATACGTTATACATTACATGTTATACGTTATACGTTATACGTGATACGTTATACGTTGTACGTTATACGTTATACGTTATACGTTATAAGTTATACGTTATACGTCATAGGTTATACGTTATACGTTATACGTTATACGTTCTACGTTATACGTTATACGTTATACGTTATGCGTTATATGTTATACGTTATACGTTATACGTTATACGTTATACGTTATACGTTATACGTTATACGTTATACGTTATACGTTATACGTTATACCTTACATGTTATACGTTATACGTTATACGTTATACGTTATACGTTATACGTTATACGTTATACGTTATACGTTATACGTTATACGTTATACGTTATACGTTATACGTTCTACGTTATACGTTATACGTTATACGTTATACGTTATACGTTATACGTTATACGTTATACGTTATACGTTATTCGTTATACGTTATACGTTATACATTACATGTTATACGTTATACGTTATACGTTATACGTTATACGTTATACGTTATACGTTATACGTTATTCGTTATACGTTATACGTTATACGTTATACGTCATACGTTATACGTTATGCGTAATACGTTATACGTGATTCGTTATACGTTGTAGGTTATACGTTATACGTTATACGTTATAAGTTATACGTTATACGTCATAGGTTATACGTTATACGTTATACGTTATACGTTATACGTTATACGTTATACGTTATACGTTATACGTTATGCGTTATACGTTATACGTTATGCGTTATACGTTATACGTTATACGTTATACGTTATACGTTATACGATATACGTTATACGTTATACGTTATACGTTATACGTTACACTTTATACGTTATACGTTATACGTTATACGTTATACGTTATACGTCATAAGTTATACGTTATACGTTATACGTTATACGTTATACGTTATACGTTATACGTTATACGTTATACGTTATACGTTATACGTTATACGTTATACGTTATACGTTACACGTTATACGTTACACGTTATACGTTATACGTTATACGTTATACGTTATACGTTATACGTTATACGTTATACGTTATACGTTATACGTTATACGTTATACGTTATTCGTAATACGTTATACGTGATACGTTATACGTTGTACGTTATACGTTATACGTTATACGTTATAAGTTATACGTTATACGTCATAGGTTATACGTTATACGTTATACGTTATACGTTCTACGTTATACGTTATACGTTATACGTTATGCGTTATATGTTATACGTTATACGTTATACGTTATACGTTATACGTTATACGTTATACGTTATACGTTATACGTTATACGTTATACATTACATGTTATACGTTATACGTTATACGTTATACGTTATACGTTATACGTTATACGTTATACGTTATACGTTATACGTTATACGTTATACGTTATACGTTATACATTATACGTTATACGTTATACGTTATACGTTATACGTTATACGTTATACGTTATACGTTATACGTTATACGTTATACGTTATACGTTATACGTTATACGTTATACGTTATACGTTATACGTTATACTTTATACGTTATACGTTATACGTTATACGTTATACGTTATACGTTATACGTTATACGTTATACGTTATACGTTATACGTTACACGTTATACGTCATAGGTTATACGTTATACGTTATACGTTATACGTTATACGTTATACGTTATACGTTATACGTCATACGTTATACGTTATACGTCCTACGATATTCGTTATACGTTATACGTCCTACGATATTCGTTATACGTTATACGTTATTAGTGATACGTAATACGTTATACGTTATACGTTATACGTTATACGTTATACGTTATACGTTATACGTTATACGTTATACGTTATACGTTATACGTTATACGTTATACGTTATACGTCATACGTTATACGTTATGCGTAATACGTTATACGTGATTCGTTATACGTTGTAGGTTATACGTTATACGTTATACGTTATAAGTTATACGTTATACGTCATAGGTTATACGTTATACGTTATACGTTATACGTTATACGTTATACGTTATACGTTATACGTTATACGTTATACGTTCTACGTTATACGTTATACGTTATACGTTATACGTTGTACGTTATACGTTATACGTTATACGTTATACGTTATTCGTTATACGTTATACGTTATACATTACATGTTATACGTTATACGTTATACGTTATACGTTATACGTTATACGTTATACGTTATACGTTATTCGTTATACGTTATACGTTATACGTTATACGTCATACGTTATACGTTATGCGTAATACGTTATACGTGATTCGTTATACGTTGTAGGTTATACGTTATACGTTATACGTTATAAGTTATACGTTATACGTCATAGGTTATACGTTATACGTTATACGTTATACGTTATACGTTATACGTTATACGTTATACGTTATACGTTATGCGTTATACGTTATACGTTATGCGTTATACGTTATACGTTATACGTTATACGTTATACGTTATACGATATACGTTATACGTTATACGTTATACGTTATACGTTACACTTTATACGTTATACGTTATACGTTATACGTTATACGTTATACGTCATAAGTTATACGTTATACGTTATACGTTATACGTTATACGTTATACGTTATACGTTATACGTTATACGTTATACGTTATACGTTATACGTTATACGTTATACGTTATACGTTATACGTTATACGTTATACATTACATGTTATACGTTATACGTTATACGTTATACGTTATACGTTATACGTTATACGTTATACGTTATACGTTATACGTTATACGTTATACGTTATACGTTATACGTTATACGTTATACGTTATACGTTATACGTTATACGTTATACGTTATACGTTATACGTTATACGTTATACGTTATACGTTATACGTTATACGTTATACGTTATACGTTATACGTTATACGTTATACTTTATACGTTATACGTTATACGTTATACGTCATAGGTTATACGTTATACGTTATACGTTATACGTTATACGTTATACGTTATACGTTATACGTTATACGTTATACGTTATACGTTATACGTTATACGTTATACGTTATACGTTATACATTATACGTCATACGTTATACGTTATTCGTAATACGTTATACGTGATACGTTATACGTTGTACGTTATACGTTATACGTTATACGTTATACGTCATACGTTATACGTTATTCGTAATACGTTATACGTGATTCGTTATACGTTGTAGGTTATACGTTATTCGTTATACGTTATACGTTATACGATATACGTTATACGTTATACGTTATACGTTATACGTTATACGTTATACGTTATACGTTATACGTCATAAGTTATACGTTATACGTTATACGTTATACATTACATGTTATACGTTATACGTTATACGTTATACGTTATACGTTATACGTTATACGTTATACGTTATACGTTATACGTTATACGTTATACGTTATACGTTATACGTTATACGTTATACGTCATACGTTATACGTTATTCGTAATACGTTATACGTGATTCGTTATACGTTGTAGGTTATACGTTATTCGTTATACGTTATACGTTATACGATATACGTTATACGTTCTACGTTATACGTTATACGTTATACGTTATGCGTTATACGTTATACGTTATACGTTATACGTTATACGTTATACGTTATACGTTATACGTTATACGTTATACGTTATACGTTATACATTACATGTTATACGTTATACGTTATACGTTATACGTTATACGTTATACGTTATACGTTATACGTTATACGTTATACGTTATACGTTATACGTTATACGTTATACGTTATACGTTATACGTTATACGTTATACGTTATACGTTATACGTTATACGTTATACGTTATACGTTATACGTTATACGTTATACGTTATAAGTTATACGTTATACGTCATAGGTTATACGTTATACGTTATACGTTATACGTTATACGTTATACGTTATACGTTATACGTTATACGTTATACGTTATGCGTTATACGTTATACGTTATACGTTATACATTACATGTTATACGTTATACGTTATACGTTATACGTTATACGTTATACGTTATACGTTATACGTTATACGTTATACGTTATACGTTATACGTCATACGTTATACGTTATTCGTAATACGTTATACGTGATTCGTTATACGTTGTAGGTTATACGTTATTCGTTATACGTTATACGTTATACGATATACGTTATACGTTATACGTTATACGTTATACGTTATACGTTATACGTTATACGTTATACGTCATAAGTTATACGTTATACGTTATACGTTATACGTTATACGTTATACGTTATACGTTATACGTTATACGTTATACGTTATACGTTATACGTTATACGTTATACGTTATACGTTATTCGTTATACGTTATACGTTATACATTACATGTTATACGTTATACGTTATACGTTATACGTTATACGTTATACGTTATACGTTATACGTTATACGTTATACGTTATACGTTATACGTTATACGTTATACGTTATACGTTATACGTTATACATTATACGTCATACGTTATACGTTATTCGTAATACGTTATACGTGATACGTTATACGTTGTACGTTATACGTTATACGTTATACGTTATACGTTATACGTTATACGTTATACGTTATACGTTATACGTTATACGTTGTACGTTATACGTTATACGTTATACGTTATACGTTATTCGTTATACGTTATACGTTATACATTTCATGTTTTACGTTATACGTTATACGTTATACGTTATACGTTATACGTTATACGTTATACGTCATACGTTATACGTTATTCGTAATACGTTATACGTGATACGTTATACGTTGTACGTTTTACGTTATACGTTATACGTTATACGTTATACGTTATACGTTATACGTTATACCTTATACGTTATACGTTATACGTTATACGTTATACGTTATACGTTATACGTCATACGTTATACGTTATACGTTATACGTTATACATTATACGTTATACGATATACGTTATACGTTATGCGTTATGCGTTCTTCGTTACACGTTATACGTAATTCGGTATGCGTTACACGTTATACGTTATACGTTATACGTTATACGTTATACGTTATACGTTATACGTTATACGTTATACGTTATACGTTATACGTTATACGTTATACGTTATACGTTATACGTTATACGTTGTACGTTGTACGTTGTACGTTATACGTTATACGTTATACGTTATACGTTTTACGTTATACGTTATACGTTATACGTTATACGTTATACGTTATACGTTATACCTTATACGTTATACGTTATACGTTATACGTTATACGTTATACGTTATACGTCATACGTTATACGTTATACGTTATACGTTATACATTATACGTTATACGATATACGTTATACGTTATGCGTTATGCGTTCTTCGTTACACGTTATACGTAATTCGGTATGCGTTACACGTTATACGTTATACGTTATACGTTATACGTCATAAGTTATACGTTATACGTTATACGTTATACGTTATACGTTATGCGTTATACGTCCTACGATATTCGTTATACGTTATACGTTATACGTTATACGTTATACGTTATACGTCATACGTTATACGTTATACGTTATACGTTATACATTATACGTTATACGATATACGTTATACGTTATGCGTTATGCGTTCTTCGTTACACGTTATACGTTATTCGGTATGCGTTACACGTTATACGTTATACGTTATACATTATACGTTATACGTTATACGTTATACGTTATACGTTATACGTTATACGTTATACGTTATACGTTATACGTTATACGTTATACGTTGTACGTTGTACATTGTACGTTACACGTTATACGTTATACGTTATACGTTATACGTTATACGTTATACGTTATACGTTATACGTTATGCGTTATACGTTATACGTTATACGTTATACGTTATACGTTATACGTTATACGTTATACGTTATACGTTATACGTTATACGTTATACGTTATACGTTATACGTTATACGTTATACGTTATACGTTATACGTTATACGTTATACGTTATACGTTATACGTTATACGATATACGTTGTACGTTATACGTTATACGTTATACGTTATTCGTTATACGTTATACGTTATACATTACATGTTATACGTTATACGTTATACGTTATACGTTATACGTTATACGTTATACGTTATACGTTATACGTTATACGTTATACGTTATACGTTGTTCGTTATACGTTATACGTTATACGTTATTCGTTATACGTTATACGTTATACGTTATACGTCATAAGTTATACGTTATACGTTATACGTTATACGTTATACGTTATGCGTTATACGTCCTACGATATTCGTTATACGTTATACGTTATTAGTTATACGTTATACGTTATACGTTATACGTCATAGGTTATACGTTATACGTTATGCGTTACACGTTATACGTTATACGTTATACGTTATACGTTATACGATATACGTTATACGTTATACGTTATACGTTATACGTTATACGTTATACGTTATACGTTATACGTTATACGTTATACGTTATACGTTATACGTTATACGTCATACGTTATACGTTATACGTTATACGTTATACATTATACGTTATACGATATACGTTATACGTTATGCGTTATGCGTTCTTCGTTACACGTTATACGTTATTCGGTATGCGTTACACGTTATACGTTATACGTTATACATTATACGTTATACGTTATACGTTATACGTTATACGTTATTCGTAATACGTTATACGTGATACGTTATACGTTGTACGTTATACGTTATACGTTATACGTTATACGTTATACGTTATACGTTATGCGTTATACGTTATACGTTATACGTTATACGTTGTACGTTGTACGTTGTACGTTATACGTTATACGTTATACGTTATACGTTATACGTTATACGTTATACGTTACACGTTATACGTTATACGTTATTCGTTATAGGTTATACCTTATACATTACATGTTATACGTTATACGTTATACGTTATACGTTATACGTTATACGTTATACGTTATACGTTATACGTTATACGTTATACGTTGTTCGTTATACGTTATACGTTGTTCGTTATACGTTATACGTTATACGTTATTCGTTATACGTTATACGTTATACGTTATACGTTATACGTCATAAGTTATACGTTATACGTTATACGTTATACGTTATACGTTATGCGTTATACGTCCTACGATATTCGTTATACGTTATACGTTATTAGTTATACGTTATACGTTATACGTTATACGTCATAGGTTATACGTTATACGTTATGCGTTACACGTTATACGTTATACGTTATACGTTATACGTTATACGTTATACGTTATACGTTATACGTTATACGTTATACGTTATACGTTATACGTTATACGTTATACGTTATACGTTATACGTTATACGTTATACGTTATACGTTATACGTTATACGTCATACGTTATAGGTTATTCGTAATACGTTATACGTGATACGTTATACGATATACGTTATACGTTATGCGTTATGCGTTCTTCGTTACACGTTATACGTAATTCGGTATGCGTTACACGTTATACGTTATACGTTATACGTTATACGTTATACGTTATACGTTATACGTTATACGTTATGCGTTATACGTTATACGTTATACGTTATACGTTATACGTTATACGTTATACGTTATACGTTATACGTTATACGTTATACGTTATACGTTATACGATATACGTTGTACGTTATACGTTATACGTTATACGTTATTCGTTATACGTTATACGTTATACATTACATGTTATACGTTATACGTTATACGTTATACGTTATACGTTATACGTTATACGTTATACGTTATACGTTATACGTTATACGTTATACGTTATACGTTGTTCGTTATACGTTATACGTTATACGTTATTCGTTATACGTTATACGTTATACGTTATACGTCATAAGTTATACGTTATACGTTATACGTTATACGTTATACGTTATGCGTTATACGTCCTACGATATTCGTTATACGTTATACGTTATTAGTTATACGTTATACGTTATACGTTATACGTCATAGGTTATACGTTATACGTTATGCGTTACACGTTATACGTTATACGTTATACGTTATACGTTATACGTTATACGTTATACGTTATACGTTATACGTTATACGTTATACGTTATACGTTATACGTTATACGTTATACGTTATACGTTATACGTTATACGTTATACGTTATACGTTATACGTCATACGTTATACGTTATACGTTATACGTTATACATTATACGTTATACGATATACGTTATACGTTATGCGTTATGCGTTCTTCGTTACACGTTATACGTTATTCGGTATGCGTTACACGTTATACGTTATACGTTATACATTATACGTTATACGTTATACGTTATACGTTATACGTTATTCGTAATACGTTATACGTGATACGTTATACGTTGTACGTTATACGTTATACGTTATACGTTATACGTTATACGTTATACGTTATACGTTATACGTTATACGTTATACGTTGTACGTTGTACGTTGTACGTTATACGTTATACGTTATACGTTATACGTTATACGTTATACGTTATACGTTACACGTTATACGTTATACGTTATTCGTTATACGTTATACCTTATACATTACATGTTATACGTTATACTTTATACGTTATACGTTATACGTTATACGTTATACGTTATACGTTATACGTTATACGTTATACGTTGTTCGTTATACGTTATACGTTATACGTTATTCGTTATACGTTATACGTTATACGTTATACGTCATAAGTTATACGTTATACGTTATACGTTATACGTTATACGTTATGCGTTATACGTCCTACGATATTCGTTATACGTTATACGTTATTAGTTATACGTTATACGTTATACGTTATACGTCATAGGTTATACGTTATACGTTATGCGTTACACGTTATACGTTATACGTTATACGTTATACGTTATACGTTATACGTTATACGTTATACGTTATACGTTATACGTTATACGTTATACGTTATACGTTATACGTTATACGTTATACGTTATACGTTATACGTTATACGATATACGTTGTACGTTATACGTTATACGTTATACGTTATTCGTTATACGTTATACGTTATACATTACATGTTATACGTTATACGTTATACGTTATACGTTATACGTTATACGTTATACGTTATACGTTATACGTTATACGTTGTTCGTTATACGTTATACGTTATACGTTATTCGTTATACGTTATACGTTATACGTTATTCGTCATAAGTTATACGTTATACGTTATACGTTATACGTTATACGTTATGCGTTATAGGTCCTACGATATTCGTTATACGTCATACGTTATTAGTTATACGTTATACGTTATACGTTATACGTCATAGGTTATACGTTATACGTTATGCGTTATACGTTATACGTTATACGTTATACGTTATACGTTATACGTTATACGTTATACGTTACACGTTATACGTTATACGTTATACGTTATACGTTATACGTTATACGTTATACGTTATACGTTATACGTTATACGTTATACGTTATACGTTATACGTTATACGTTATACGTTATACGTTATACGTTATACGTTATACGTTATACGTTATACGTTATACGTTATACGTTATACTTTATACGTTATACGTTATGCGTTATACGTTATGCGTTATACGTTATGCGTTATACGTTATGCGTTATACGTTATGCGTTATACGTTATACGTTATACGTTATACGCTATACGTTATACGTTATACGTTCTACGTTATACGTTGTACGTTATACGTTGTACGTTATACGTTGTACGTTATACGTTGTACGTTATACGTTATACGTTGTTCGTTATACGTTATACGTTATACGTTATACGTTATACGTTATACGATATACGTTATACGTTATACGTTATACGTTATACGTTGTTCGTTATACGTTATACGTTATACGTTATTCGTTATACGTTATACGTTATACATTACATGTTATACGTTATACGTTATACGTTATACGTTATACGTTATACGTTATACGTTATAACGTTATACGTTATACGTTATACGTTATACGTTATACGTTATACATTATACGTTATACGTTATACGTTATACGTTATACGATATACGTTATACGTTATACGTTATACGTTATACGTCATACGTTATACGTTATTCGTAATACGTTATACGTGATTCGTTATACGTTATTCGTTATACGTTATACGTTATACATTACATGTTATACGTTATACGTTATACGTTATACGTTATACGTTATACGTTATACGTTATACGTTATACGTTATACGTTATACGTTATACGTTATACGTTATACGTTATACGTTATACGTTATACGATATACGTTACACGTTATACGTTATACGTTATACGTTATACGTTATACGTCTTACGTTATACGTCATTCGTAATACGTTATACGTGACACGTTATACGTTGTACGTTATACGTTATACGTTATACGTTATACGTTATACGTTATACGTTATACGTTATACGTTATACGTTATACGTTGTACGTTATACGTTATACGTTATACGTTATACGTTATTCGTTATACGTTATACGTTATACATTACATGTTTTACGTTATACGTTATACGTTATACGTTATACGTTATACGTTATATGTTATACGTTATACGTTATACGTTATACGTTATACGTCATACGTTATACGTTATTCGTAATACGTTATACGTGATACGTTATACGTTGTACGTTATACGTTACACGATATACGTTATACGTTATACGTTATACGTTATACGTTATACGTTATACGTTGTACGTTGTACGTTGTACGTTATACGTTATACGTTATACGTCATACGTTATACGTTATTCGTAATACGTTATACGTGATACGTTATACGTTGTACGTTATACGTTATACGTTATACGTTATAAGTTATACGTTATACGTCATAGGTTATACGTTATACGTTATACATTATACGTTATACGTTATACGTTATACGTTATACGTTATGCGTTATACGTTATACGTTATACGTTATACGTTATACGTTATAAGTAATACGTTATACGTCATAGGTTATACGTTATACGTTATACATTATACGTTATACGTTATACGTTATACGTTATACGTTATGCGTTATACGTTATACGTTATACGTTATACGTTATACGTTATACGTTATACGTTATACTTTATACGTTATACGTTATACGTTATACGTTATACGTTATACGTTATACGTTATACGTTATACGTTATACGTTATACGATATACGTTACACGTTATACGTTATACGTTATACGTTATACGTTATACGTCATACGTTATACGTCATTCGTAATACGTTATACGTGATACGTTATACGTTGTACGTTATACGTTATACGTTATACGTTATACGTTATACGTTATACGTTATACGTTATACGTTATACGTTGTACGTTATACGTTATACGTTATACGTTATACGTTATTCGTTATACGTTATACGTTATACATTACATGTTTTACGTTATACGTTATACGTTATACGTTATACGTTATACGTTATACGTTATACGTTATACGTTATACGTTATACGTTATACGTCATACGTTATACGTTATTCGTAATACGTTATACGTGATACGTTATACGTTGTACGTTATACGTTATACGATATACGTTATACGTTATACGTTATACGTTATACGTTATACGTTATACGTTGTACGTTGTACGTTGTACGTTATACGTTATACGTTATACGTTATACGTTATACGTTATACGTTATACGTTATACGTTATACGTTATACGTTATACGTTATACGTTATACGTTATACGTTATACGTCATACGTTATACGTTATACGTTATACGTTATACATTATACGTTATACGATTTACGTTATACGTTATGCGTTATACGTTGTACGTTATACGTTATACGTTATACGTCATACGTTATACGTTATTCGTAATACGTTATACGTGATACGTTATACGTTGTACGTTATACGTTATACGTTATACGTTATAAGTTATACGTTATACGTCATAGGTTATACGTTATACGTTACACGTTATACGTTATTCGGTATGCGTTACAAGTTATACGTTATACGTTATACGTTATACGTTATACGTTATACGTTATACGTTATACGTTATACGTTATACGTTATACGTTATACGTTATACGTTATACGTTATACGTTATACGTTATACGTTATACGTTATACGTTATACGTTATACGTTATACGTTATACGTTATACGTTATACGTTATACGTTATACGTTATACTTTATACGTTATACGTTATGCGTTATACGTTATGCGTTATACGTTATGCGTTATACGTTATGCGTTATACGTTATGCGTTATACGTTATACGTTATACGTTATACGTTATACGTTATACGTTATACGTTCTACGTTATACGTTGTACGTTATACGTTGTACGTTATACGTTGTACGTTATACGTTGTACGTTATACGTTATACGTTGTTCGTTATACGTTATACGTTATACGTTATACGTTATACGTTATACGTTATACGATATACGTTATACGTTATACGTTATACGTTATACGTTATACGTTATACGTTATACGATATACGTTACACGTTATACGTTATACGTTATACGTTATACGTTATACGTCTTACGTTATACGTCATTCGTAATACGTTATACGTGACACGTTATACGTTGTACGTTATACGTTATACGTTATACGTTATACGTTATACGTTATACGTTATACGTTATACGTTATACGTTATACGTTGTACGTTATACGTTATACGTTATACGTTATACGTTATTCGTTATACGTTATACGTTATACATTACATGTTTTACGTTATACGTTATACGTTATACGTTATACGTTATACGTTATATGTTATACGTTATACGTTATACGTTATACGTTATACGTCATACGTTATACGTTATTCGTAATACGTTATACGTGATACGTTATACGTTGTACGTTATACGTTATACGATATACGTTATACGTTATACGTTATACGTTATACGTTATACGTTATTCGTTGTACGTTGTACGTTGTACGTTATACGTTATACGTTATACGTCATACGTTATACGTTATTCGTAATACGTTATACGTGATACGTTATACGTTGTACGTTATACGTTATACGTTATACGTTATAAGTTATACGTTATACGTCATAGGTTATACGTTATACGTTATACATTATACGTTATACGTTATACGTTATACGTTATACGTTATGCGTTATACGTTATACGTTATACGTTATACGTTATACGTTATAAGTAATACGTTATACGTCATAGGTTATACGTTATACGTTATACATTATACGTTATACGTTATACGTTATACGTTATACGTTATGCGTTATACGTTATACGTTATACGTTATACGTTATACGTTATACGTTATACGTTATACTTTATACGTTATACGTTATACGTTATACGTTATACGTTATACGTTATACGTTATACGTTATACGTTATACGTTATACGATATACGTTACACGTTATACGTTATACGTTATACGTTATACGTTATACGTCATACGTTATACGTCATTCGTAATACGTTATACGTGATACGTTATACGTTGTACGTTATACGTTATACGTTATACGTTATACGTTATACGTTATACGTTATACGTTATACGTTATACGTTGTACGTTATACGTTATACGTTATACGTTATACGTTATTCGTTATACGTTATACGTTATACATTACATGTTTTACGTTATACGTTATACGTTATACGTTATACGTTATACGTTATACGTTATACGTTATACGTTATACGTTATACGTTATACGTCATACGTTATACGTTATTCGTAATACGTTATACGTGATACGTTATACGTTGTACGCTATACGTTATACGATATACGTTATACGTTATACGTTATACGTTATACGTTATACGTTATACGTTGTACGTTGTACGTTGTACGTTATACGTTATACGTTATACGTTATACGTTATACGTTATACGTTATACGTTATACGTTATACGTTATACGTTATACGTTATACGTTATACGTTATACGTTATACGTCATACGTTATACGTTATACGTTATACGTTATACATTATACGTTATACGATTTACGTTATACGTTATGCGTTATACGTTGTACGTTATACGTTATACGTTATACGTCATACGTTATACGTTATTCGTAATACGTTATACGTGATACGTTATACGTTGTACGTTATACGTTATACGTTATACGTTATAAGTTATACGTTATACGTCATAGGTTATACGTTATACGTTACACGTTATACGTTATTCGGTATGCGTTACAAGTTATACGTTATACGTTATACGTTATACGTTATACGTTATACGTTATACGTTATACGTTATACGTTATACGTTATACGTTATACGTTATACGTTATACGTTATACGTTATACGTTATACGTTATACGTTATACGTTATACGTTATACGTTATACGTTATACGTTGTACGTTGTACGTTGTACCTTATACGTTATACGTTATACGTTATACGTTATACGTTATACATTACATGTTATACGTTATACGTTATACGTTATACGTTATACGTTATACGTTATACGTTATGCGTTATACGTTATACGTTATACGTTATACGTTATACGTTATACGTTATACGTTATACGTTATACGTTATACGTTATACGTTATACGTTATACGTTATACGTTGTACGTTATACGTTATACGTTATACGTTATACGTTATTCGTTATACGTTATACGTTATACATTACATGTTTTACGTTATACGTTATACGTTATACGTTATACGTTATACGTTATATGTTATACGTTATACGTTATACGTTATACGTTATACGTCATACGTTATACGTTATTCGTAATACGTTATACGTGATACGTTATACGTTGTACGTTATACGTTATACGATATACGTTATACGTTATACGTTATACGTTATACGTTATACGTTATTCGTTGTACGTTGTACGTTGTACGTTATACGTTATACGTTATACGTCATACGTTATACGTTATTCGTAATACGTTATACGTGATACGTTATACGTTGTACGTTATACGTTATACGTTATACGTTATAAGTTATACGTTATACGTCATAGGTTATACGTTATACGTTATACATTATACGTTATACGTTATACGTTATACGTTATACGTTATGCGTTATACGTTATACGTTATACGTTATACGTTATACGTTATAAGTAATACGTTATACGTCATAGGTTATACGTTATACGTTATACATTATACGTTATACGTTATACGTTATACGTTATACGTTATGCGTTATACGTTATACGTTATACGTTATACGTTATACGTTATACGTTATACGTTATACTTTATACGTTATACGTTATACGTTATACGTTATACGTTATACGTTATACGTTATACGTTATACGTTATACGTTATACGATATACGTTACACGTTATACGTTATACGTTATACGTTATACGTTATACGTCATACGTTATACGTCATTCGTAATACGTTATACGTGATACGTTATACGTTGTACGTTATACGTTATACGTTATACGTTATACGTTATACGTTATACGTTATACGTTATACGTTATACGTTGTACGTTATACGTTATACGTTATACGTTATACGTTATTCGTTATACGTTATACGTTATACATTACATGTTTTACGTTATACGTTATACGTTATACGTTATACGTTATACGTTATACGTTATACGTTATACGTTATACGTTATACGTTATACGTCATACGTTATACGTTATTCGTAATACGTTATACGTGATACGTTATACGTTGTACGTTATACGTTATACGATATACGTTATACGTTATACGTTATACGTTATACGTTATACGTTATACGTTGTACGTTGTACGTTGTACGTTATACGTTATACGTTATACGTTATACGTTATACGTTATACGTTATACGTTATACGTTATACGTTATACGTTATACGTTATACGTTATACGTTATACGTCATACGTTATACGTTATACGTTATACGTTATACATTATACGTTATACGATTTACGTTATACGTTATGCGTTATACGTTGTACGTTATACGTTATACGTTATACGTCATACGTTATACGTTATTCGTAATACGTTATACGTGATACGTTATACGTTGTACGTTATACGTTATACGTTATACGTTATAAGTTATACGTTATACGTCATAGGTTATACGTTATACGTTACACGTTATACGTTATTCGGTATGCGTTACAAGTTATACGTTATACGTTATACGTTATACGTTATACGTTATACGTTATACGTTATACGTTATACGTTATACGTTATACGTTATACGTTATACGTTATACGTTATACGTTATACGTTATACGTTATACGTTATACGTTATACGTTATACGTTATACGTTATACGTTGTACGTTGTACGTTGTACCTTATACGTTATACGTTATACGTTATACGTTATACGTTATACATTACATGTTATACGTTATACGTTATACGTTATACGTTATACGTTATACGTTATACGTTATGCGTTATACGTTATACGTTATACGTTATACGTTATACGTTATACGTTATACGTTATACGTTATACGTTATACGTTATACGTTATACGTTATACGTTATACGTTATACGTTATACGTTATACGTTATACGTTATACGTTGTACGTTATACGTTATACGTTATACGTTATTCGTTATACGTTATACGTTATACATTACATGTTATACGTTATACGTTATACGTTATACGTTATACTTTATACGTTATACGTTATACGTTATACGTTATACGTTATACGTTGTTCGTTATACGTTATACGTTATACGTTATTCGTTATACGTTATACGTTATACGTTATACGTCATAAGTTATACGTTATACGTTATACGTTATACGTTATACGTTATACGTTATACGTTATGCGTTATACGTCCTACGATATTCGTTATACGTTATACGTTATTAGTTATACGTTATACGTTATACGTTATACGTCATAGGTTATACGTTATACGTTATGCGTTATACGTTATACGTTATACGTTATACGTTATACGTTATACGTTATACGTTATACGTTATACGTTATACGTTATACGTTATACGTTATACGTTATACGTTATACGTTATACGTTATACGTTATACGTTATACGTTATACGTTATACGTTATACGTTATACGTTATACGTTATACGTTATACGTTATACGTTATACGTTATACATTATACGTTATACGTTATACGTTATACGTTATACGTTATTCGTTATACGTTATACGTTATACGTTATACGTCATACGTTATACGTCATTCGTAATACGTTATACGTGATACATTATACGTTGTACGTTATACGTTATACGTTATACGTTATACGTTATACGTTATACGTTATACGTTATACGTTATACGTTATACGTTATACGTTATACGTTATACGTTATACGTTATACGTTATACGTTATACGTTATACGTTATACGTTATACGTTATACGTTATACGTTATACGTTATACGTTATACGTTATACGTTATTCGTTATACGTTATACGTTATACATTACATGTTATACGTTATACGTTATACGTTATACGTTATACGTTATACGTTATACGTTATACGTTATACGTTATACGTTATACGTTATGCGTTATACGTTATGCGTTATACGTTATGCGTTATACGTTATGCGTTATACGTCATGCGTTATACGTTATGCGTTATACGTTATACGTTATACGTTATACGTTATACGTGATACTTTCTACGTTGTACGTTATACGTTCTACGTTGTACGTTATACGTTATACGTTATACGTTATAAGTTATACGTTATACGTCATAGGTTATACGTTATACGTTATACGTTATACGTTATACGTTATACGTTATACGTTATACGTTATACGTTATACGTTATGCGTTATACGTTATACGTTATACGTTATACATTACATGTTATACGTTATACGTTATACGTTATACGTTATACGTTATACGTTATACGTTATACGTTATACGTTATACGTTATACGTCATACGTTATACGTTATTCGTAATACGTTATACGTGATTCGTTATACGTTGTAGGTTATACGTTATTCGTTATACGTTATACGTTATACGATATACGTTATACGTTATACGTTATACGTTATACGTTATACGTTATACGTTATACGTCATAAGTTATACGTTATACGTTATACGTTATACGTTATACGTTATACGTTATACGTTATACGTTATACGTTATACGTTATACGTTATACGTTATACGTTATACGTTATACGTTATACGTTATACGTTATACGTTATTCGTTATACGTTATACGTTATACATTACATGTTATACGTTATACGTTATACGTTATACGTTATACGTTATACGTTATACGTTATACGTTATACGTTATACGTTATACGTTATACGTTATACGTTATACGTTATACGTTATACGTTATACATTATACGTCATACGTTATACGTTATTCGTAATACGTTATACGTGATACGTTATACGTTGTACGTTATACGTTATACGTTATACGTTATACGTTATACGTTATACGTTATACGTTATACGTTATACGTTATACGTTATACGTTGTACGTTATACGTTATACGTTATACGTTATACGTTATTCGTTATACGTTATACGTTATACATTTCATGTTTTACGTTATACGTTATACGTTATACGTTATACGTTATACGTTATACGTTATACGTCATACGTTATACGTTATTCGTAATACGTTATACGTGATACGTTATACGTTGTACGTTATACGTTATACGTTATACGTTATACGTTATACGTTATACGTTATACGTTATACGTTATACGTTATACGTTGTACGTTGTACGTTTTACGTTATACGTTATACGTTATACGTTATACGTTATACGTTATACGTTATACCTTATACGTTATACGTTATGCGTTATACGTTATACGTTATACGTTATACGTCATACGTTATACGTTATACGTTATACGTTATACATTATACGTTATACGATATACGTTATACGTTATGCGTTATGCGTTCTTCGATACACGTTATACGTAATTCGGTATGCGTTACACGTTATACGTTATACGTTATACGTTATACGTTATACGTTATACGTTATACGTTATACGTTATACGTTATACGTTATACGTTATACGTTATACGTTATACGTTATACGTTATACGTTATACGTTGTACGTTGTACGTTGTACGTTATACGTTATACGTTATACGTTATACGTTATACGTTATACGTTATACGTTATACGTTATACGTTATACGTTATACGTTATTCGTAATACGTTATACGTGATACGTTATACGTTATACGTTATACATTATACGTTATACGATATACGTTACATGTTATACGTTATACGTTATACGTTATACGTTATACGTTATACGTTATTCGTTATACGTTATACGTTATACGTTATTCGTCATAAGTTATACGTTATACGTTATACGTTATACGTTATACGTTATGCGTTATAGGTCCTACGATATTCGTTATACGTCATACGTTATTAGTTATACGTTATACGTTATACGTTATACGTCATAGGTTATACGTTATACGTTATACGTTATACGTTATACGTTATTCGTAATACGTTATACGTGATACGTTATACGTTATACGTTATACATTATACGTTATACGATATACGTTACATGTTATACGTTATACGTTATACGTTATACGTTATACGTTATACGTTATACGTTATACGTTATACGTTATACGTTATACGTTATACGTTATACGTTATACGTTATACGTTATACGTCATACGTTATACGTTATTCGTAATACGTTATACGTGATTCGTTATACGTTGTAGGTTATACGTTATTCGTTATACGTTATACGTTATACGATATACGTTATACGTTATACGTTATACGTTATACGTTATACGTTATACGTTATACGTCATAAGTTATACGTTATACGTTATACGTTATACGTTATACGTTATACGTTATACGTTATACGTTATACGTTATACGTTATACGTTATACGTTATACGTTATACGTTATACGTTATACGTTATTCGTTATACGTTATACGTTATACATTACATGTTATACGTTATACGTTATACGTTATACGTTATACGTTATACGTTATACGTTATACGTTATACGTTATACGTTATACGTTATGCGTTATACGTTATACGTTATACGTTATACATTATACGTCATACGTTATACGTTATTCGTAATACGTTATACGTGATACGTTATACGTTATACGTTATACATTATACGTTATACGATATACGTTATACGTTATGCGTTATGCGTTCTTCGATACACGTTATACGTAATTCGGTATGCGTTACACGTTATACGTTATACGTTATACGTTATACGTTATACGTTATACGTTATACGTTATACGTTATACGTTATACGTTATACGTTATACGTTATACGTTGTACGTTATACGTTATACGTTATACGTTATTCGTTATACGTTATACGTTATACATTACATGTTATACGTTATACGTTATACGTTATACGTTATACGTTATACGTTATACGTTATACGTTATACGTTATACGTTGTTCGTTATACGTTATACGTTATACGTTATTCGTTATACGTTATACGTTATACGTTATACGTCATAAGTTATGCGTTATACGTTATACGTTATACGTTATACGTTATGCGTTATACGTCCTACGATATTCGTTATACGTTATACGTTATTAGTTATACGTTATACGTTATACGTTATACGTCATAGGTTATACGTTATACGTTATGCGTTACACGTTATACGTTATACGTTATACGTTATACGTTATACGTTATACGTTATACGTTATACGTTATACGTTATACGTTATACGTTATACGTTATACGTTATACGTTATACGTTATACGTTATACGTTATACGTTATACGTTATACGTTATACGTTATACGTTATACGTTATACGTTATACGTTATACGTTATACGTTATACGTTATACGTTATTCGTTATACGTTATACGTTATACATTACATGTTTTACGTTATACGTTATACGTTATACGTTATACGTTATACGTTATACGTTATACGTTATACGTTATGCGTTATACGTTATACGTTATACGTTATACGTTATACGTTATACGTTATATGTTATACGTTATACGTTATACGTTATACGTTATACGTTATACGTTATTCGTTATACGTTATACGTTATACATTACATGTTATACGTTATACGTTATACGTTATACGTTATACGTTATACGTTATACGTTATACGTTATACGTTATACGTTATACGTTATACGTTATACGTTATACGTTATACGTTATACGTTGTACGTTATACGTTATACGTTATACGTTATACGTTATACGTTATACGTTATACGTTATACATTACATGTTTTACGTTATACGTTATACGTTATACGTTATACGTTATACGTTATACGTTATACGTTATACGTTATACGTTATACGTTATACGTTATACGTTATACGTTATACGTCATACGTTATACGTTATTCGTAATACGTTATACGTGATACGTTATACGTTGTACGTTATACGTTATACGTTATACGTTATACGTTATACGTTATACGTTATACGTTATACGTTATACGTTGTACGTTATACGTTATACGTTATACGTTATACGTTATTCGTTATACGTTATACGTTATACATTACATGTTTTACGTTATACGTTATACGTTATACGTTATACGTTATACGTTATACGTTATACGTTATACGTTATACGTTATACGTTATACGTTATACGTTATACGTTATACGTTATACGTTGTACGTTGTACGTTGTACGTTATACGTTATACGTTATACGTTATACGTTATACGTTATACGTTATACGTTACACGTTATACGTTATACGTTATTCGTTATACGTTATACCTTATACATTACATGTTATACGTTATACGTTATACGTTATACGTTATACGTTATACGTTATACGTTATACGTTATACGTTATACGTTATACGTTGTTCGTTATACGTTATACGTTATACGTTATTCGTTATACGTTATACGTTATACGTTATACGTCATAAGTTATACGTTATACGTTATACGTTATACGTTATACGTTATACGTTATGCGTTATACGTCCTACGATATTCGTTATACGTTATACGTTATTAGTTATACGTTATACGTTATACGTTATACGTCATAGGTTATACGTTATACGTTATGCGTTACACGTTATACGTTATACGTTATACGTTATACGTTATACGTTATACGTTATACGTTATACGTTATACGTTATACGTTATACGTTATACGTTATACGTTATACGTTATACGTTATACGTTATACGTTATACGTTATACGTTATACGTTATACGTCATACGTTATACGTTATTCGTAATACGTTATACGTGATACGTTATACGTTGTACGTTATACGTTATACGTTATACGTTATACGTTATACGTTATACGTTATACGTTATACGTTATACGTTATACGTTGTACGTTATACGTTATACGTTATACGTTATACGTTATTCGTTATACGTTATACGTTATACATTTCATGTTTTACGTTATACGTTATACGTTATACGTTATACGTTATACGTTACACGTTATACGTTATACGTTATACGTTATACGTTATACGTTATACGTCATACGTTATACGTTATTCGTAATACGTTATACGTGATACGTTATACGTTGTACGTTATACGTTATACGTTATACGTTATACGTTATACGTTATACGTTATACGTTATACGTTATACGTTGTACGTTGTACGTTTTACGTTATACGTTATACGTTATACGTTATACGTTATACGTTATACGTTATACCTTATACGTTATACGTTATACGTTATACGTTATACGTTATACGTCATACGTCATACGTTATACGTTATACGTTATACGTTATACATTATACGTTATACGATATACGTTATACGTTATGCGTTATGCGTTCTTCGTTACACGTTATACGTAATTCGGTATGCGTTACACGTTATACGTTATACGTTATACGTTATACGTTATACGTTATACGTTATACGTTATACGTTATACGTTATACGTTATACGTTATACGTTATACGTTATACGTTATACGTTGTACGTTGTACGTTGTACGTTATACGTTATACGTTATACGTTATACGTTATACGTTATATGTTATACGTTATACGTTATACGTTATACGTTATACGTTATACGTTATACGTTATACGTTATACGTTGTACGTTATACGTTATACGTTATACGTTATTCGTTATACGTTATACGTTATACGTTGTTCGTTATACGTTATACGTTATACGTTATACGTTATACGTTATACGTTATACGTTATACGTTATACGTTATACGTTGTTCGTTATACGTTATACGTTATACGTTATTCGTTATACGTTATACGTTATACGTTATACGTCATAAGTTATACGTTATACGTTATACGTTATACGTTATACGTTATGCGTTATACGTCCTACGATATTCGTTATACGTTATACGTTATTAGTTACACGTTATACGTTGTACGTTGTACGTTGTACGTTATACGTTATACGTTATACGTTATACGTTATACGTTATACGTTATACGTTATACGTTATACGTCATACGTTATACGTTATACGTTATACGTTATACATTATACGTTATACGATATACGTTATACGTTATGCGTTATGCGTTCTTCGTTACACGTTATACGTTATTCGGTATGCGTTACACGTTATACGTTATACGTTATACATTATACGTTATACGTTATACGTTATACGTTATACGTTATACGTTATACGTTATACGTTATACGTTATACGTTATACGTTATACGTTATACGTTATACGTTGTACGTTGTACATTGTACGTTACACGTTATACGTTATACGTTATACGTTATACGTTATACGTTATACGTTATACGTTATACGTTATGCGTTATACGTTATACGTTATACGTTATACGTTATACGTTATACGTTATACGTTATACGTTATACGTTATACGTTATACGTTATACGTTATACGTTATACGTTATACGTTATACGTTATACGTTATACGTTATACGTTATACGATATACGTTGTACGTTATACGTTATACGTTATACGTTATTCGTTATACGTTATACGTTATACGTTATACGTTATACATTACATGTTATACGTTATACGTTATACGTTATACGTTATACGTTATACGTTATACGTTATACGTTATACGTTATACGTTGTTCGTTATACGTTATACGTTATACGTTATTCGTTATACGTTATACGTTATACGTTATTCGTCATAAGTTATACGTTATACGTTATACGTTATACGTTATACGTTATGCGTTATAGGTCCTACGATATTCGTTATACGTCATACGTTATTAGTTATACGTTATACGTTATACGTTATACGTCATAGGTTATACGTTATACGTTATGCGTTATACGTTATACGTTATACGTTATACGTTATACGTTATACGTTATACGTTATACGTTATACGTTATACGTTATACGTTGTACGTTATACGTTATACGTTATACGTTATTCGTTATACGTTATACGTTATACATTACATGTTATACGTTATACGTTATACGTTATACGTTATACTTTATACGTTATACGTTATACGTTATACGTTATACGTTATACGTTATACGTTGTTCGTTATACGTTATACGTTATACGTTATAAGTTATACGTTATACGTCATAGGTTATACGTTATACGTTACACGTTATACGTTATTCGGTATGCGTTACAAGTTATACGTTATACGTTATACGTTATACGTTATACGTTATACGTTATACGTTATACGTTATACGTTATACGTTATACGTTATACGTTATACGTTATACGTTATACGTTATACGTTATACGTTGTACGTTGTACGTTGTACCTTATACGTTATACGTTATACGTTATACGTTATACGTTATACATTACATGTTATACGTTATACGTTATACGTTATACGTTATACGTTATACGTTATACGTTATGCGTTATACGTTATACGTTATACGTTATACGTTATACGTTATACGTTATACGTTATACGTTATACGTTATACGTTATACGTTATACGTTATACGTTATACGTTATACGTTATACGTTATACGTTATACGTTATACGTTATACGTTGTACGTTATACGTTATACGTTATACGTTATTCGTTATACGTTATACGTTATACATTACATGTTATACGTTATACGTTATACGTTATACGTTATACGTTATACGTTATGTGTTATACGTCCTAGGATATTCGTTATACGTTATACGTTATTAGTTATACGTTATACGTTATACGTTATACGTCATAGGTTATACGTTATACGTTATGCGTTATACGTTATACGTTATACGTTATACGTTATACGTTATACGTTATACGTTATACGTTATACGTTATACGTTATACGTTATACGTTATACGTTATACGTTATACGTTATACGTTATACGTTATACGTTATACGTTATACGTTATACGTTATACGTTATACGTTATACGTTATACGTTATACGTTATACGTTATACGTTATACGTTATTCGTTATACGTTATACGTTATACGTTATACGTCATACGTTATACGTCATTCGTAATACGTTATACGTGATACATTATACGTTGTACGTTATACGTTATACGTTATACGTTATACGTTATACGTTATACGTTATACGTTATACGTTATACGTTATACGTTATACGTTATACGTTATACGTTATACGTTATACGTTATACGTTATACGTTATACGTTATACGTTATACGTTATACGTCATACGTTATACGTCATTCGTAATACGTTATACGTGATACATTATACGTTGTACGTTATACGTTATACGTTATACGTTATACGTTATACGTTATACGTTATACGTTATACGTTATACGTTATACGTTATACGTTATACGTTATACGTTATACGTTATACGTTATACGTTGTACGTTGTACATTGTACGTTACACGTTATACGTTATACGTTATACGTTATACGTTATACGTTATACGTTATACGTTATACGTTATGCGTTATACGTTATACGTTATACGTTATACGTTATACGTTATACGTTATACGTTATACGTTATACGTTATACGTTATACGTTATACGTTATACGTTATACGTTATACGTTATACGTTATACGTTATACGTTATACGTTATACGATATACGTTGTACGTTATACGTTATACGTTATACGTTATTCGTTATACGTTATACGTTATACGTTATACATTACATGTTATACGTTATACGTTATACGTTATACGTTATACGTTATACGTTATACGTTATACGTTATACGTTATACGTTATACGTTGTTCGTTATACGTTATACGTTATACGTTATTCGTTATACGTTATACGTTATACGTTATTCGTCATAAGTTATACGTTATACGTTATACGTTATACGTTATACGTTATGCGTTATAGGTCCTACGATATTCGTTATACGTCATACGTTATTAGTTATACGTTATACGTTATACGTTATACGTCATAGGTTATACGTTATACGTTATGCGTTATACGTTATACGTTATACGTTATACGTTATACGTTATACGTTATACGTTATACGTTATACGTTATACGTTATACGTTGTACGTTATACGTTATACGTTATACGTTATTCGTTATACGTTATACGTTATACATTACATGTTATACCTT
The DNA here is from genome assembly GCF_051014685.1 of Ptiloglossa arizonensis. NCBI lineage: Eukaryota > Metazoa > Arthropoda > Insecta > Hymenoptera > Colletidae > Ptiloglossa > Ptiloglossa arizonensis. The sequence continues at coordinate 27,218 of NW_027479639.1, forward strand.
ATACGTTATACGTTATACGTTATACTTTATACGTTATACGTTATACGTTATACGTTATACGTTATACGATATACGTTGTACGTTATACGTTATACGTTATACGTTATTCGTTATACGTTATACGTTATACATTACATGTTATACGTTATACGTTATACGTTATACGTTATACGTTATACGTTATACGTTATACGTTATACGTTATACGTTGTTCGTTATACGTTATACGTTATACGTTATTCGTTATACGTTATACGTTATACGTTATTCGTCATAAGTTATACGTTATACGTTATACGTTATACGTTATACGTTATGCGTTATAGGTCCTACGATATTCGTTATACGTCATACGTTATTAGTTATACGTTATACGTTATACGTTATACGTCATAGGTTATACGTTATACGTTATGCGTTATACGTTATACGTTATACGTTATACGTTATACGTTATACGTTATACGTTATACGTTACACGTTATACGTTATACGTTATACGTTATACGTTATACGTTATACGTTATACGTTATACGTTATACGTTATACGTTATACGTTATACGTTATACGTTATACGTTATACGTTATACGTTATACGTTATACGTTATACGTTATACGTTATACGTTATACGTTATACTTTATACGTTATACGTTATGCGTTATACGTTATGCGTTATACGTTATGCGTTATACGTTATGCGTTATACGTTATGCGTTATACGTTATACGTTATACGTTATACGTTATACGTTATACGTTATACGTTCTACGTTATACGTTGTACGTTATACGTTGTACGTTATACGTTGTACGTTATACGTTGTACGTTATACGTTATACGTTGTTCGTTATACGTTATACGTTATACGTTATACGTTATACGTTATACGATATACGTTATACGTTATACGTTATACGTTATACGTTGTTCGTTATACGTTATACGTTATACGTTATTCGTTATACGTTATACGTTATACATTACATGTTATACGTTATACGTTATACGTTATACGTTATACGTTATACGTTATACGTTATAACGTTATACGTTATACGTTATACGTTATACGTTATACGTTATACGTTATACGTTATACGTTATACGTTATACGTTATACGTTATACGTTATACGTTATACGTTATACGTTATACGTTATACGTTATACGTTATACGTTATACGTTATACGTTATACGTTATACGTTATACGTTATACGTTATACGTTATACGTTATACGTTATACGTTATACGTTGTACGTTATACGTTGTACGTTATACGTTGTACGTTATACGTTGTACGTTATACGTTGTACGTTATACGTTGTACGTTATACGTTATACGTTGTTCGTTATACGTTATACGTTATACGTTATACGTTATACGTTATACGATATACGTTATACGTTATACGTTATACGTTATACGTTGTTCGTTATACGTTATACGTTATACGTTATACGTTATTCGTTATACGTTATACGTTATACATTACATGTTATACGTTATACGTTATACGTTATACGTTATACGTTATACGTTATACGTTATAACGTTATACGTTATACGTTATACGTTATACGTTATACGTTATACGTTATACGTTATACGTTATACGTTATACGTTATACGTTATACGTTATACGTTATACGTTATACGTTATACGTTATACGTTATACGTTATACGTTATACGTTATACGTTATACGTTATACGTTATACGTTATACGTTGTACGTTATACGTTCTACGTTATACGTTGTACGTTATACGTTATTCGTTATACGTTATACGTTATACATTACATGTTATACGTTATACGTTATACGTTATACGTTATACGTTATACGTTATACGTTATACGTTATACGTTATACGTTATACGTTATACGTTATACGTTATACGTTATACGTTATACGTTATACGTTACACGTTCTACGTTATACGTTGTACGTTATACGTTGTACGTTATACGTTGTACGTTATACGTTGTACGTTATACGTTATACGTTGTTCGTTATACGTTATACGTTATACGTTATACGTTATACGTTATACGATATACGTTATACGTTATACGTTATACGTTATACGTTGTTCGTTATACGTTATACGTTATACGTCATTCGTTATACGTTATACGTTATACATTACATGTTATACGTTATACGTTATACGTTATACGTTATACGTTATACGTTATACGTTATATGTTATACGTCATAAGTTATACGTTATACGATATAACGTTATACGTTATACGTTATACGTTATACGTTATACGTTATACGTTATACGTTATACGTTATACGTTATACGTTATACGTTATACGTTATACGTTATTCGTAATACGTTAAACGTGATACGTTATACGTTGTACGTTATACGTTATACGTTATACGTTATACGTTATACGTCATACGTTATACGTTATTCGTAATACGTTATACGTGATTCGTTATACGTTGTAGGTTATAGGTTATACGTTATACGTTATAAGTTATACGTTATACGTCATAGGTTATACGTTATACGTTATACGTTATACGTTATACGTTATACGTTATACGTTATACGTTATACGTTATGCGTTATACGTTATACGTTATGCGTTATACGTTATACGTTATACGTTATACGTTATACGTTATACGATATACGTTATACGTTATACGTTATACGTTATACGTTATACGTTATACGTTATACGTTATACGTTATACGTTATACGTTATACGTCATAAGTTATGCGTTATACGTTATGCGTTATACGTTATACGTTATACGTTATACGTTATACGTTATACGTTATACGTTACACGTTATACGTTATACGTTATACGTTATACGTTATACGTTATACGTTATACGTTATACGTTATACGTTATACGTTATACGTTATACGTTATACGTTATACGTTATACGTTATATGTTATACGTCATAAGTTATACGTTATACGTTATACGTTATAACGTTATACGTTATACGTTATACGTTATACGTTATACGTTATACGTTATACGTTATGCGTTATACGTTATACGTTATGCGTTATACGTTATACGTTATACGTTATACGTTATACGTTATACGATATACGTTATACGTTATACGTTATACGTTATACGTTATACGTTATACGTTATACGTTATACGTTATACGTTATACGTTATACGTCATAAGTTATGCGTTATACGTTATACGTTATACGTTATACGTTATACGTTATACGTTATACGTTATACGTTATACGTTACACGTTATACGTTATACGTTATACGTTATACGTTATACGTTATACGTTATACGTTATACGTTATACGTTATACGTTATACGTTATACGTTATACGTTATACGTTATACGTTATACGTTATATGTTATACGTCATAAGTTATACGTTATACGTTATACGTTATAACGTTATACGTTATACGTTATACGTTATACGTTATACGTTATACGTTATACGTTATACGTTATACGTTATACGTTATACGTTATACGTTATACGTTATACGTTATACGTTATACGTTATACGTTATACGTTATACGTTATACGTTATTCGTAATACGTTAAACGTGATACGTTATACGTTGTACGTTATACGTTGTACGTTATACGTTATTCATTATACGTTATACGTTATACATTACATGTTATACGTTATACGTTATACGTTATACGTTATACGTTATACGTTATACGTTATACGTTATACGTTATACGTTATACGTTATACGTCATACGTTATACGTTATACGTTATACGTTATACGTTATACGTTATACGTTATACGTTATACGTTATACGTTATACGTTATACGTTATACGTTATACGTTATACGTTATACGTTATACGTTGTACGTTATACGTTGTACGTTATACGTTGTACGTTATACGTTGTACGTTATACGTTGTACGTTATACGTTCTACGTTATACGTTATACGTTATACGTTATACGTTATACGTTGTACGTTATACGTTGTACGTTATACGTTCTACGTTATACGTTCTACGTTATACGTTCTACGTTATACGTTATACGTTATACGTTATACGTTATACGTTATACGTTATACGTTATACGTTATACGATATACGTTATACGTTATACGTTATACGTTATACGTTGTTCGTTATACGTTATACGTTATAAGTTATTCGTTATACGTTATACGTTATACATTACATGTTATACGTTATACGTTATACGTTATACGTTATACGTTATACGTTATACGTTATAACGTTATACGTTATACGTTATACGTTATACGTTATACGTTATACGTTATACGTTATACGTTATACGTTATACGTTATACGTTTTACGTTATACGTTATACGTTATACGTTATACGTTATACGTTATACGTTATACGTTATACGTTATACGTTATACGTTATACGTTATACGTTATACGTTATACGTTATACGTTATACGTTATACGTTATACGTTATACGTTATACGTTGTACGTTATACGTTGTACGTTATACGTTGTACGTTATACGTTGTACGTTATACGTTGTACGTTATACGTTGTACGTTGTTCGTTATACGTTATACGTTATACGTTATACGTTATACGTTATACGATATACGTTATACGTTATACGTTATACGTTATACGTTGTTCGTTATACGTTATACGTTATACGTTATTCGTTATACGTTATACGTTATACATTACATGTTATACGTTATACGTTATACGTTATACGTTATACGTTATACGTTATACGTTATAACGTTATACGTTATACGTTATACGTTATACGTTATACGTTATACGTTATACGTTATACGTTATACGTTATACGTTATACGTTATACGTTATACGTTATACGTTATACGTTATACGTTATACGTTATACGTTATACGTTATACGTTATACGTTATACGTTATACGTTATACGTTATACGTTATACGTTATACGTTATACGTTATACGTTGTACGTTATACGTTCTACGTTATACGTTGTACGTTATACGTTATTCGTTATACGTTATACGTTATACATTACATGTTATACGTTATACGTTATACGTTATACGTTATACGTTATACGTTATACGTTATACGTTATACGTTATACGTTATACGTTATACGTTATACGTTATACGTTATACGTTATACGTTATACGTTATATGTTATACGTCATAAGTTATACGTTATACGTTATACGTTATACGTTATTCGTTATACGTTATACGTTATACATTACATGTTATACGTTATACGTTATACGTTATACGTTATACGTTATACGTTATACGTTATACGTTATACGTTATACGTTATACGTTATATGTTATACGTCATAAGTTATACGTTATACGTTATACGTTATAACGTTATACGTTATACGTTATACGTTATACGTTATACGTTATACGTTATACGTTATACGTTATACGTTATACGTTATACGTTATACGTTATTCGAAATACGTTAAACGTGATACGTTATACGTTGTACGTTATACGTTATACGTTATACGTTATACGTTATACGTTATACGTTATACGTTATACGTTATACGTTATACGTCATAAGTTATGCGTTATACGTTATACGTTATACGTTATACGTTATGCGTTATACGTTATACGTTATACGTTATACGTTACACGTTATACGTTATACGTTATACGTTATACGTTATACGTTATACGTTATACGTTATACGTTGTTCGTTATACGTTATACGTTATACGTTATTCGTTATACGTTATACGTTATACATTACATGTTATACGTTATACGTTATACGTTATACGTTATACGTTATACGTTATACGTTATACGTTATATGTTATACGTCATAAGTTATACGTTATACGATATAACGTTATACGTTATACGTTATACGTTATACGTTATACGTTATACGTTATACGTTATACGTTATACGTTATACGTTATACGTTATACGTTATACGTTATACGTTATACGTTATACGTTATACGTTATTCGTAATACGTTAAACGTGATACGTTATACGTTGTACGTTATACGTTATACGTTATACGTTATACGTTATACGTCATACGTTATACGTTATTCGTAATACGTTATACGTGATTCGTTATACGTTGTAGGTTATACGTTATACGTTATACGTTATAATTTATACGTTATACGTCATAGGTTATACGTTATACGTTATACGTTATACGTTATACGTTATACGTTATACGTTATACGTTATACGTTATACGTTATGCGTTATACGTTATACGTTATGCGTTATACATTATACGTTATACGTTATACGTTATACGTTATACGATATACGTTATACGTTATACGTTATACGTTATACGTTATACGTTATACGTTATACGTTATACGTTATACGTTATACGTTATACGTCATAAGTTATGCGTTATACGTTATACGTTATACGTTATACGTTATACGTTATACGTTATACGTTATACGTTATACGTTATACGTTACACGTTATACGTTATACGTTATACGTTATACGTTATACGTTATACGTTATACGTTATACGTTATACGTTATACGTTATACGTTATACGTTATACGTTATACGTTATACGTTATACGTTATACGTTATACGTTATATGTTATACGTCATAAGTTATACGTTATACGTTATACGTTATAACGTTATACGTTATACGTTATACGTTATACGTTATACGTTATACGTTATACGTTATACGTTATACGTTATACGTTATACGTTATACGTTATACGTTATACGTTATACGTTATTCGTAATACGTTAAACGTGATACGTTATACGTTGTACGTTATACGTTGTACGTTATACGTTATTCATTATACGTTATACGTTATACATTACATGTTATACGTTATACGTTATACGTTATACGTTATACGTTATACGTTATACGTTATACGTTATACGTTATACGTTATACGTTATACGTCATACGTTATACGTTATACGTTATACGTTATACGTTATACGTTATACGTTATACGTTATACGTTATACGTTATACGTTATACGTTATACGTTGTACGTTATACGTTGTACGTTATACGTTGTACGTTATACGTTGTACGTTATACGTTCTACGTTATACGTTCTACGTTATACGTTATACGTTATACGTTATACGTTGTACGTTATACGTTGTACGTTATACGTTGTACGTTATACGTTGTACGTTATACGTTGTACGTTATACGTTGTACGTTATACGTTCTACGTTATACGTTATACGTTATACGTTATACGTTATACGTTGTACGTTATACGTTGTACGTTATACGTTCTACGTTATACGTTATACGTTATACGTTATACGTTGTTCGTTATACGTTATACGTTATAAGTTATTCGTTATACGTTATACGTTATACATTACATGTTATACGTTATACGTTATACGTTATACGTTATACGTTATACGTTATACGTTATAACGTTATACGTTATACGTTATACGTTATACGTTATACGTTATACGTTATACGTTATACGTTATACGTTATACGTTATACGTTTTACGTTATACGTTATACGTTATACGTTATACGTTATACGTTATACGTTATACGTTATACGTTATACGTTATACGTTATACGTTATACGTTATACGTTATACGTTATACGTTATACGTTATACGTTATACGTTATACGTTATACGTTATACGTTATACGTTGTACGTTATACGTTGTACGTTATACGTTGTACGTTATACGTTGTACGTTATACGTTGTACGTTATACGTTGTACGTTGTTCGTTATATTTTATACGTTATACGTTATACGTTATACGTTATACGATATACGTTATACGTTATACGTTATACGTTATACGTTGTTCGTTATACGTTATACGTTATACGTTATTCGTTATACGTTATACGTTATACATTACATGTTATACGTTATACGTTATACGTTATACGTTATACGTTATACGTTATACGTTATAACGTTATACGTTATACGTTATACGTTATACGTTATACGTTATACGTTATACGTTATACGTTATACGTTATACGTTATACGTTATACGTTATACGTTATACGTTATACGTTATACGTTATACGTTATACGTTATACGTTATACGTTATACGTTATACGTTATACGTTATACGTTATACGTTATACGTTATACGTTATACGTTATACGTTGTACGTTATACGTTCTACGTTATACGTTGTACGTTATACGTTATTCGTTATACGTTATACGTTATACATTACATGTTATACGTTATACGTTATACGTTATACGTTATACGTTATACGTTATACGTTATACGTTATACGTTATACGTTATACGTTATACGTTATACGTTATACGTTATACGTTATACGTTATACGTTATATGTTATACGTCATAAGTTATACGTTATACGTTATACGTTATACGTTATTCGTTATACGTTATACGTTATACATTACATGTTATACGTTATACGTTATACGTTATACGTTATACGTTATACGTTATACGTTATACGTTATACGTTATACGTTATACGTTATTCGAAATACGTTAAACGTGATACGTTATACGTTGTACGTTATACGTTATACGTTATACGTTATACGTTATACGTTATACGTTATACGTTATACGTTATACGTTATACGTCATAAGTTATGCGTTATACGTTATACGTTATACGTTATACGTTATGCGTTATACGTTATACGTTATACGTTATACGTTACACGTTATACGTTATGCGTTATACGTTATACGTTATACGTTATACGTTATACGTTATACGTTGTTCGTTATACGTTATACGTTATACGTTATTCGTTATACGTTATACGTTATACATTACATGTTATACGTTATACGTTATACGTTATACGTTATACGTTATACGTTATACGTTATATGTTATACGTCATAAGTTATACGTTATACGATATAACGTTATACGTTATACGTTATACGTTATACGTTATACGTTATACGTTATACGTTATACGTTATACGTTATACGTTATACGTTATACGTTATACGTTATACGTTATACGTTATACGTTATTCGTAATACGTTAAACGTGATACGTTATACGTTGTACGTTATACGTTATACGTTATACGTTATACGTTATACGTCATACGTTATACGTTATTCGTAATACGTTATACGTGATTCGTTATACGTTGTAGGTTATACGTTATACGTTATACGTTATAATTTATACGTTATACGTCATAGGTTATACGTTATACGTTATACGTTATACGTTATACGTTATACGTTATACGTTATACGTTATACGTTATACGTTATGCGTTATACGTTATACGTTATGCGTTATACATTATACGTTATACGTTATACGTTATACGTTATACGATATACGTTATACGTTATACGTTATACGTTATACGTTATACGTTATACGTTATACGTTATACGTTATACGTTATACGTTATACGTCATAAGTTATGCGTTATACGTTATACGTTATACGTTATACGTTATACGTTATACGTTATACGTTATACGTTATACGTTACACGTTATACGTTATACGTTATACGTTATACGTTATACGTTATACGTTATACGTTATACGTTATACGTTATACGTTATACGTTATACGTTATACGTTATACGTTATACGTTATACGTTATATGTTATACGTCATAAGTTATACGTTATACGTTATACGTTATAACGTTATACGTTATACGTTATACGTTATACGTTATACGTTATACGTTATACGTTATACGTTATACGTTATACGTTATACGTTATACGTTATACGTTATACGTTATACGTTATACGTTATTCGTAATACGTTAAACGTGATACGTTATACGTTGTACGTTATACGTTGTACGTTATACGTTATTCATTATACGTTATACGTTATACATTACATGTTATACGTTATACGTTATACGTTATACGTTATACGTTATACGTTATACGTTATACGTTATACGTTATACGTTATACGTTATACGTCATACGTTATACGTTATTCGTAATACGTTATACGTGATTCGTTATACGTTGTAGGTTATACGTTATACGTTATACGTTATAATTTATACGTTATACGTCATAGGTTATACGTTATACGTTATACGTTATACGTTATACGTTATACGTTATACGTTATACGTTATACGTTATACGTTATGCGTTATACGTTATACGTTATGCGTTATACATTATACGTTATACGTTATACGTTATACGTTATACGATATACGTTATACGTTATACGTTATACGTTATACGTTATACGTTATACGTTATACGTTATACGTTATACGTTATACGTTATACGTCATAAGTTATGCGTTATACGTTATACGTTATACGTTATACGTTATACGTTATACGTTATACGTTATACGTTATACGTTACACGTTATACGTTATACGTTATACGTTATACGTTATACGTTATACGTTATACGTTATACGTTATACGTTATACGTTATACGTTATACGTTATACGTTATACGTTATACGTTATACGTTATATGTTATACGTCATAAGTTATACGTTATACGTTATACGTTATAACGTTATACGTTATACGTTATACGTTATACGTTATACGTTATACGTTATACGTTATACGTTATACGTTATACGTTATACGTTATACGTTATACGTTATACGTTATACGTTATACGTTATTCGTAATACGTTAAACGTGATACGTTATACGTTGTACGTTATACGTTGTACGTTATACGTTATTCATTATACGTTATACGTTATACATTACATGTTATACGTTATACGTTATACGTTATACGTTATACGTTATACGTTATACGTTATACGTTATACGTTATACGTTATACGTTATACGTCATACGTTATACGTTATACGTTATACGTTATACGTTATACGTTATACGTTATACGTTATACGTTATACGTTATACGTTATACGTTATACGTTGTACGTTATACGTTGTACGTTATACGTTGTACGTTATACGTTGTACGTTATACGTTCTACGTTATACGTTCTACGTTATACGTTATACGTTATACGTTATACGTTGTACGTTATACGTTGTACGTTATACGTTGTACGTTATACGTTGTACGTTATACGTTGTACGTTATACGTTGTACGTTATACGTTCTACGTTATACGTTATACGTTATACGTTATACGTTATACGTTGTACGTTATACGTTGTACGTTATACGTTCTACGTTATACGTTCTACGTTATACGTTCTACGTTATACGTTATACGTTATACGTTATACGTTATACGTTATACGTTATACGTTATACGTTATACGATATACGTTATACGTTATACGTTATACGTTATACGTTGTTCGTTATACGTTATACGTTATACGTTATTCGTTATACGTTATACGTTATACATTACATGTTATACGTTATACGTTATACGTTATACGTTATACGTTATACGTTGTTCGTTATACGTTATACGTTATACGTTATTCGTTATACGTTATACGTTATACATTACATGTTATACGTTATACGTTATACGTTATACGTTATACGTTATACGTTATACGTTATACGTTATAACGTTATACGTTATACGTTATACGTTATACGTTATACGTTATACGTTATACGTTATACGTTATACGTTATACGTTATACGTTATACGTTATACGTTATACGTTATACGTTATACGTTATACGTTATACGTTATACGTTATACGTTATACGTTATACGTTATACGTTATACGTTATACGTTATACGTTATACGTTATACGTTATACGTTATACGTTATACGTTATACGTTGTACGTTATACGTTCTACGTTATACGTTGTACGTTATACGTTATTCGTTATACGTTATACGTTATACATTACATGTTATACGTTATACGTTATACGTTATACGTTATACGTTATACGTTATACGTTATACGTTATACGTTATACGTTATACGTTATACGTTATACGTTATACGTTATACGTTATATGTTATACGTCATAAGTTATACGTTATACGTTATACGTTATACGTTATTCGTTATACGTTATACGTTATACATTACATGTTATACGTTATACGTTATACGTTATACGTTATACGTTATACGTTATACGTTATACGTTATACGTTATACGTTATACGTTATACGTTATATGTTATACGTCATAAGTTATACGTTATACGTTATACGTTATAACGTTATACGTTATACGTTATACGTTATACGTTATACGTTATACGTTATACGTTATACGTTATACGTTATACGTTATACGTTATACGTTATACGTTATTCGAAATACGTTAAACGTGATACGTTATACGTTGTACGTTATACGTTATACGTTATACGTTATACGTTATACGTTATACGTTATACGTTATACGTTATACGTTATACGTTATACGTCATAAGTTATGCGTTATACGTTATACGTTATACGTTATACGTTATACGTTATACGTTATACGTTATACGTTATACGTTACACGTTATACGTTATACGTTATACGTTATACGTTATACGTTATACGTTATACGTTATACGTCATAAGTTATGCGTTATACGTTATACGTTATACGTTATACGTTATACGTTATACGTTATACGTTATACGTTATACGTTACACGTTATACGTTATACGTTATACGTAATACGTTATACGTTATACGTTATACGTTATACGTTATACGTTATACGTTATACGTTATACGTTATACGTTATACGTTATACGTTATACGTTATATGTTATACGTCATAAGTTATACGTTATACGTTATACGTTATAACGTTATACGTTATACGTTATACGTTATACGTTATACGTTATACGTTATACGTTATACGTTATACGTTATACGTTATACGTTATACGTTATACGTTATACGTTATACGTTGTTCGTAATACGTTAAACGTGATACTTTATACGTTGTACGTTATACGTTGTACGTTATACGTTATTCATTATACGTTATACGTTATACATTACATGTTATACGTTATACGTTATACGTTATACGTTATACGTTATACGTTATACGTTATACGTTATACGTTATACGTTATACGTTATACGTCATACGTTATACGTTATACGTTATACGTTATACGTTATACGTTATACGTTATACGTTATACGTTATACGTTATACGTTATACGTTATACGTTGTACGTTATACGTTGTACGTTATACGTTGTACGTTATACGTTGTACGTTATACGTTCTACGTTATACGTTCTACGTTATACGTTATACGTTATACGTTATACGTTGTACGTTATACGTTGTACGTTATACGTTGTACGTTATACGTTGTACGTTATACGTTGTACGTTATACGTTGTACGTTATACGTTCTACGTTATACGTTATACGTTATACGTTATACGTTATACGTTGTACGTTATACGTTGTACGTTATACGTTCTACGTTATACGTTCTACGTTATACGTTCTACGTTATACGTTATACATTATACGTTATACGTTATACGTTATACGTTATACGTTATACGTTATACGATATACGTTATACGTTATACGTTATACGTTATACGTTGTTCGTTATACGTTATACGTTATACGTTATTCGTTATACGTTATACGTTATACATTACATGTTATACGTTATACGTTATACGTTATACGTTATACGTTATACGTTATACGTTATACGTTATAACGTTATACGTTATACGTTATACGTTATACGTTATACGTTATACGTTATACGTTATACGTTATACGTTATACGTTATACGTTTTACGTTATACGTTATACGTTATACGTTATACGTTATACGTTATACGTTATACGTTATACGTTATACGTTATACGTTATACGTTATACGTTATACGTTATACGTTATACGTTATACGTTATACGTTATACGTTATACGTTATACGTTATACGTTGTACGTTATACGTTGTACGTTATACGTTGTACGTTATACGTTGTACGTTATACGTTGTACGTTATACGTTGTACGTTATACGTTATACGTTGTTCGTTATACGTTATACGTTATACGTTATACGTTATACGTTATACGATATACGTTATACGTTATACGTTATACGTTATACGTTGTTCGTTATACGTTATACGTTATACGTTATTCGTTATACGTTATACGTTATACATTACATGTTATACGTTATACGTTATACGTTATACATTATACGTTATACGTTATACGTTATAACGTTATACGTTATACGTTATACGTTATACGTTATACGTTATACGTTATACGTTATACGTTATACGTTATACGTTATACGTTATACGTTATACGTTATACGTTATACGTTATACGTTATACGTTATACGTTATACGTTATACGTTGTACGTTATACGTTCTACGTTATACGTTGTACGTTATACGTTATTCGTTATACGTTATACGTTATACATTACATGTTATACGTTATACGTTATACGTTATACGTTATACGTTATACGTTATACGTTATACGTTATACGTTATACGTTATACGTTATACGTTATACGTTATACGTTATACGTTATATGTTATACGTCATAAGTTATACGTTATACGTTATACGTTATACGTTATTCGTTATACGTTATACGTTATACATTACATGTTATACGTTATACGTTATACGTTATACGTTATACGTTATACGTTATACGTTATACGTTATACGTTATACGTTATACGTTATACGTTATATGTTATACGTCATAAGTTATACGTTATACGTTATACGTTATAACGTTATACGTTATACGTTATACGTTATACGTTATACGTTATACGTTATACGTTATACGTTATACGTTATACGTTATACGTTATACGTTATACGTTATTCGTAATACGTTAAACGTGATACGTTATACGTTGTACGTTATACGTTATACGTTATACGTTATACGTTATACGTTATACGTTATACGTTATACGTTATACGTTATACGTCATAAGTTATGCGTTATACGTTATACGTTATACGTTATACGTTATACGTTATACGTTATACGTTATACGTTATACGTTATACGTTACACGTTATACGTTATACGTTATACGTTATACGTTATACGTTATACGTTATACGTTATACGTTGTTCGTTATACGTTATACGTTATACGTTATTCGTTATACGTTATACGTTATACATTACATGTTATACGTTATACGTTATACGTTATTCGTAATACGTTAAACGTGATACGTTATACGTTGTACGTTATACGTTATACGTTATACGTTATACGTTATACGTCATACGTTATACGTTATTCGTAATACGTTATACGTGATTCGTTATACGTTGTAGGTTATACGTTATACGTTATACGTTATAATTTATACGTTATACGTCATAGGTTATACGTTATACGTTATACGTTATACGTTATACGTTATACGTTATACGTTATACGTTATACGTTATGCGTTATACGTTATACGTTATGCGTTATACATTATACGTTATACGTTATACGTTATACGTTATACGATATACGTTATACGTTATACGTTATACGTTATACGTTATACGTTATACGTTATACGTTATACGTTATACGTTATACGTTATACGTCATAAGTTATGCGTTATACGTTATACGTTATACGTTATACGTTATACGTTATACGTTATACGTTATACGTTATACGTTACACGTTATATGTTATACGTTATACGTTATACGTTATACGTTATACGTTATACGTTATACGTTATACGTTATACGTTATACGTTATACGTTATACGTTATACGTTATACGTTATACGTTATACGTTATACGTTATATGTTATACGTCATAAGTTATACGTTATACGTTATACGTTATAACGTTATACGTTATACGTTATACGTTATACGTTATACGTTATACGTTATACGTTATACGTTATACGTTATACGTTATACGTTATACGTTATACGTTATACGTTATACGTTATACGTTATTCGTAATACGTTAAACGTGATACGTTATACGTTGTACGTTATACGTTGTACGTTATACGTTATTCATTATACGTTATACGTTATACATTACATGTTATACGTTATACGTTATACGTTATACGTTATACGTTATACGTTATACGTTATACGTTATACGTTATACGTTATACGTTATACGTTATACGTTATACGTCATACGTTATACGTTATACGTTATACGTTATACGTTATACGTTATACGTTATACGTTATACGTTATACGTTATACGTTATACGTTATACGTTGTACGTTATACGTTGTACGTTATACGTTGTACGTTATACGTTGTACGTTATACGTTCTACGTTATACGTTATACGTTATACGTTATACGTTACACGTTATATGTTATACGTTATACGTTATACGTTATACGTTATACGTTATACGTTATACGTTATACGTTATACGTTATACGTTATACGTTATACGTTATACGTTATACGTTATACGTTATATGTTATACGTCATAAGTTATACGTTATACGTTATACGTTATAACGTTATACGTTATACGTTATACGTTATACGTTATACGTTATACGTTATACGTTATACGTTATACGTTATACGTTATACGTTATACGTTATACGTTATACGTTATACGTTATACGTTATACGTTATACGTTATTCGTAATACGTTAAACGTGATACGTTATACGTTGTACGTTATACGTTGTACGTTATACGTTATTCATTATACGTTATACGTTATACATTACATGTTATACGTTATACGTTATACGTTATACGTTATACGTTATACGTTATACGTTATACGTTATACGTTATACGTTATACGTTATACGTTATACGTTATACGTCATACGTTATACGTTATACGTTATACGTTATACGTTATACGTTATACGTTATACGTTATACGTTATACGTTATACGTTATACGTTATACGTTATACGTTATACGTTATACGTTGTACGTTATACGTTGTACGTTATACGTTGTACGTTATACGTTGTACGTTATACGTTCTACGTTATACGTTCTACGTTATACGTTATACGTTATACGTTATACGTTATACGTTGTACGTTATACGTTGTACGTTATACGTTGTACGTTATACGTTCTACGTTATACGTTCTACGTTATACGTTCTACGTTATACGTTATACGTTATACGTTACACGTTATACGTTATACGTTATAGGTTATACGTTATACGTTATACGTTATACGTTATACGTTATACGTTATACGTTATACGTTATACGTTATACGTTATACGTTATACGTTATACGTTATACGTTATACGTTATACGTTATTCGTTATACGTTATACGTTATACATTACATGTTATACGTTATACGTTATACGTTATACGTTATACGTCATACGTTATACGTCATTCGTAATACGTTATACGTGATACGTTATACGTTGTACGTTATACGTTATACGTCATACGTTATACGTTATACGTTATACGTTATACGTTATACGTTATACGTTATACGTTATACGTTATACGTTATACGTTATACGTTATACGTTATACGTTATACGTTATACGTTATACGTTATACGTTATACGTTATACGTTATACGTTATACGTTAAACGTTGTACGTTATACGTTGTACGTTATACGTTATTCGTTATACGTTATACGTTATACATTACATGTTATACGTTATACGTTATACGTTATACGTTATACGTTATGCGTTATACGTTATACGTTATACTTTATACGTTATACGTTATACGTTATACGTTATACGTTATACGTTATACGTTATAAGTTATACGTTATACGTTATACGATATACGTTACACGTTATACGTTACACGTTATACGTTATACGTTATACGTTATACGTTATACGTTATACGTTATACGTTATACGTTATGCGTTATACATTATACGTTATACGTTATACGTTATACGTTATACGTTATACGTTATACGTTGTACGTTATACGTTATACGTTATACGTTATACGTTATGTGTTATACGTTATGCGTTATACGTTATGCGTTATACGTTATGCGTTATACGTTATGCGTTATACGTTATGCGTTATACGTTATACGTTATACGTTATACGTTATACGTTATACGTTATACGTTATACGTTATACGTTATACGTTATACGTTATACGTTATACGTTATACGTTATACGTTATACGTTGTACGTTATACGTTGTACGTTATACGTTGTACGTTATACGTTCTACGTTATACGTTCTACGTTATACGTTATACGTTATACATTACATGTTATACGTTATACGTTATACGTTATACGTTATACGTTATACGTTATACGTTACACGTTGTACGTTATACGTTACACGTCATACGTTATACGTTATTCGTAATACGTTATACGTGATACGTTATACGTTGTACGTTATACGTTATACGTTATACGTTATAAGTTATACGTTATACGTTATACGTTATACGTTATACGTTATACGTTATACGTTATGCGTTATACGTTATGCGTTATGCGTTATACGTTATACGTTATACGTTATACGTTATACGTTATACGTTATTCGTTATACGTTATACGTTATACATTACATGTTATACGTTATACGTTATACGTTATACGTTATACGTTATACGTTATACGTTATACGTTATACGTTATACGTTATACGTAATACGTTATACGTGATTCGTTATACGTTGTAGGTTATACGTTATACGTTATACGTTATACGTTATACGTTATTCGTTATACGTTATACGTTATACATTACATGTTATACGTTATACGTTATACGTTATACGTTATACGTTATACGTTATACGTTATACATTACATGTTATACGTTATACGTTATACGTTATACGTTATACGTTATACGTGATTCGTTATACGTTGTAGGTTATACGTTATACGTTATACGTTATAAGTTATACGTTATACGTCATTGGTTATACGTTATACGTTATACGTTATACGTTATACGTTATTCGTTATACGTTATACGTTATACATTACATGTTTTACGTTATACGTTATACGTTATACGTTATACGTTATACGTTATACGTTATACGTTATACGTCATACGTTATACGTCATTCGTAATACGTTATACGTGATACGTTATACGTTGTACGTTATACGTTATACGTTATACGTTATACGTTATACGTTATACGTTATACGTTATACGTTATACGTTATACGTTATACGTTATACGTTATACGTTATACGTTATACGTTATACGTTATACGTTATACGTTATACGTTATACGTTATACGTTATACGTTATACGTTATACGTTATACGTTATACGTTATACGTTATACGTTATACGTTATACGTTATACGTTATACGTTGTACGTTATACGTTGTACGTTATACGTTATTCGTTATACGTTATACGTTATACATTACAGGTTATACGTTATACGTTATACGTTATACGTTATACGTTATACGTTATACGTTATACGTTATACTTTATACGTTATACGTTATACGTTATACGTTATACGTTATACGTTAAACGTTATACGTTATACGTTATACGTTATACGTTATACGTTATACGTTATACGTTATACGTTATACGTTATACGTTATACGTTATACGTTATACGTTATACGTTATACGTTATACGTTATACGTTATACGTTATACGTTATACGTTATACGTTATACGTTATACGTTATACGTTATACGTTATACGTTATACGTTATACGTTATACGTTATACGTTATACGTTATACGTTATGCGTTATACGTTATGCGTTATACGTTATGCGTTATACGTTATGCGTTATACGTTATGCGTTATACGTTATGCGTTATACGTTATGCGATATACGTTATGCGTTATACGTTATACGTTATACGTTATACGTTATACGTTATACGTTATACGTTATACGTTGTACGTTATACGTTGTACGTTATACGTTGTACGTTATACGTTCTACGTTATACGTTATACGTTATACGTTATACGTTATACGTTATACGTTATACGTTATACGTTATACGTTACACGTTATACGTTATACGTTATACGTCATACGTTATACGTTATTCGTAATACGTTATACGTGATACGTTATACGTTGTACGTTATACGTTATACGTTATACGTTATAAGTTATACGTTATACGTCATAGGTTATACGTTATACGTTATACGTTATACGTTATACGTTATACGTTATACGTTATACGTTATACGTTATACGTTATACGTTATACGTTATACGTTATACGTTATACGTTATACGTTATACGTTAAACGTTATACGTTATACGTTATACGTTATACGTTATACGTTATACGTTATACGTTATACGTTATACGTTATACGTTATACGTTATACGTTATACGTTATACGTTGTACGTTATACGTTATACGTTATACGTTATACGTTATTCGTTATACGTTATACGTTATACATTACATGTTATACGTTATACGTTATACGTTATACGTTATACGTTATACGTTATACGTTATACGTTATACGTTATACGTTATACGTTATACGTTATACGTCATACGTTATACGTTATTCGTAATACGTTATACGTGATACGTTATACGTTGTACGTTATACGTTATACGTTATACGTTATAAGTTATACGTTATACGTTATACGTTATACGTTATACGTTATACGTTATACGTTATGCGTTATACGTTATACGTTATGCGTTATACGTTATACGTTATACGTTATACGTTATACGTTATACGTTATACGTTGTTCGTTATACGTTATACGTTATACGTTATTCGTTATACGTTATACGTTATACATTACATGTTATACGTTATACGTTATACGTTATACGTTATACGTTATACGTTACACGTTATACGTTATACGTTATACGTCATACGTTATACGTTATACGTTATACGTTATACGTTATACGTTATGCGTTATACGTTATACGTTATGCGTTATACGTTATACGTTATACGTTAAACGTTATACGTTACACGTTATACGTTATACGTTAAACGTTATACGTTATACGTTGTACGGTGTACGTTATACGTTATACGTTATACGTTATACGTTATACGTTATACGTTATACGTCATAAGTTATACGTTATACGTTATACGTTATACGTTATACGTAATGCGTTATACGTCCTACGATATTCGTTATACGTTATACGTTATTAGTTATACGATATACGTTATACGTTATACGTCATAGGTTATACGTTATACGTTATGGGTTATACGTTATACGTTATACGTTATACGTTATACGTTATACGTTATACGTTATACGTTATACGTTATACGTTATACGTTATACGTCATAAGTTATACGTTATACGTTATACGTTATACGTTATACGTTATACGTTATACGTTATACGTTCTACGTTATACGTTGTACGTTATACGTTGTACGTTATACGTTGTACGTTATACGTTGTACGTTATACGTTATACGTTGTTCGTTATACGTTATACGTTATACGTTATACGTTATACGTTATACGATATACGTTATACGTTATACGTTATACGTTATACGTTGTTCGTTATACGTTATACGTTATACGTTATTCGTTATACGTTATACGTTATACATTACATGTTATACGTTATACGTTATACGTTATACGTTATACGTTATACGTTACACGTTATACGTTATACGTTATACGTCATACGTTATACGTTATTCGTAATACGTTATACGTGATACGTTATACGTTGTACGTTATACGTTATACGTTATACGTTATAAGTTATACGTTATACGTCATAGGTTATACGTTATACGTTATACGTTATACGTTATACGTTATACGTTATACGTTATACGTTATACGTTATACGTTATACGTTATACGTTATACGTTATACGTTATACGTTATACGTTATACGTTGTACGTTATTCGTTATACGTTATACGTTATACGTTATTCGTTATACGTTATACGTTATACATTACATGTTATACGTTATACGTTATACGTTATACGTTATACGTTATACGTTATACGTTATACGTTATACGTTATACGTTATACGTTATACGTTATACGTTATACGTTATACGTTATACGTTATACGTTATACGTTATACGTTATACGTTATACGTCATACGTTATACGTTATTCGTAATACGTTATACGTGATTCGTTGTACGTTGTAGGTTATACGTTATACGTTATACGTTATAAGTTATACGTTATACGTCATAGGTTATACGTTATACGTTATACGTTATACGTTATACGTTATACGTTATACGTTATAGGTTATACGTTATACGTTATACGTTATACGTTATACGTTATACGTTATACGTTATACGTTATACGTTATACGTTATACGTTATACGTTATACGTTATACGTTATACGTTATACGTTATACGTTATACGTTATACGTTATTCGTTATACGTTATACGTTATACATTACATGTTATACGTTATACGTTATACGTTATACGTTATGCGTTATACGTTATACGTTATACTTTATACGTTATACGTTATACGTTATACGTTATACGTTATACGTTATACGTTATAAGTTATACGTTATACGTTATACGATATATGTTGCGTCGCAAGTGGCCAAGGGTACGTTGGAAGTGGCCGTCATAAATAAGGCCCTCGGGTCGAGCATTTGGCGACCGGGCGCCTGCCGATTTCCGGCAGGCGCCGCCATAAAAGACCGTACGCGCGACCACCCTGAGAGGCATCGAGTTCGGTGATGTACGAGTAAACATTGCATGCCACCTCCAGCGGACTCTGGCAAAATTGGCTATTGGTTAAGCCTAGACGAAAAATACGCCCTCCGCGCCTAGCCAGCGACAGCGTCTACGAATCACCGACGAGCACGGGCCCAGCCGAGCCTTCCTCGGCGCAAATGACCTTAGGCAGGTCAGTCACAACTGATTGTCTTAACATCAAGCTGCAGCGCCGCACTAGACTTTACAACTCTAAGGTTCGGCCTGTGCCCGTCAGTCGTGATTCAAACATCTCAAATAGGCTGCACTCCGTTAACTTCGAAGTGCGGCCACGAAGAGCGAAACGACGCTCAACATTTTGGTCCTTCGAGCCGGATCCAGCACCAGGGTCGACGAAAGGTCGACGCCAGGATCCAACAGCATATAGCAACAGGGTCGACGCAAGGTCGACGCCAGGATACAACAGGGTCGACGCCAGGTCGACGCCAGGATCCAGCACCAGGGTCGACGAAAGGTCGACACCAGGATCCAACAGCATATAACAACCGGGTCGACGCAAGGTCGACGCCAGGATACAGCAGGGTCGACGCAAGGTCGACGCCAGGATCCAGCAACAGGGTCGACGCCAGGTCGACGCCAGGATCCAGCACCAGGGTCGACGCAAGGTCGACGCCAGGATACAGCAGGGTCGACGCAAGGTCGACGCCAGGATACAGCAGGGTCGACGCAAGGTCGACGCCAGGATACAGCAGGGTCGACGCAAGGTCGACGCAAGGTCGACGCCAGGATCCAGCAACAGGGTCGACGCCAGGTCGACGCCAGGATCCAGCACCAGGGTCGACGCAAGGTCGACGCCAGGATACAGCAGGTTCGACGCAAGGTCGACGCCAGGATACAGCAGGGTCGACGCAAGGTCGACGCCAGGATACAGCAGGGTCGACGCAAGGTCGACGCCAGGATACAGCAGGGTCGACGCAAGGTCGACGCCAGGATCCAGCAACAGGGTCGACGCCAGGATCCAGCACCAGGGTCGACGCAAGGTCGACGCCAGGGTACAACAGGGTCGACGCAAGGTCGACGCCAGGATCCAGCATCAGGGTCGACGCAAGGTCGACGCCAGGATCCAGCATCAGGGTCAACGCAAGGTCGACGCCAGGATCGAACGACATACAGCACCAGCAGTTAACGCTGAGCATCCATCGCCGGTGGGGTCGCAGAAGGTCGTGAGTAGGATATTTTGTTAAAGTGTCGCCGCACCCGACAATTCCATCCCTCTATCCACTCGATAAGACTACTCGCGACGAATAATGGCATACGAGAGCAACGTAGCCGAGACGCGTGGTTTTGTACGAAGGCGCGGCGCGATCAAAGCAAAATTGACAGTGTTCGAACGGTTCCTCGAGTCGTGCGAACAGGCGGGTAACATAGACATTGCGACAGTGCAATACAGGGTTGCGCAATTAGAAAAGGAGTTTGAGCCCTTTGAAGAGATTCAAGGGGGCCTAGAAATGGTCTGTTCGGACGAGGAGTTTGAGCAGCGTATAGAGGAACGTATGGAAATAGAGGGCTGCTACCACGATAGCGTATGGAGAGCGAGGGCGCTCATAAGCGCGAAGGGCAGGCAGGGTGCAGCAAGGTCGGCGAAAATTGCGCGGGTTAGGTCAAATACGATCGGACCGACCGGCATAGTAAGCGACGGGCAATCTCGGCAACCAATCGCGAACGCGAACAGGGTCCTAGTTTCACAGTCGCCTACCTCCTTGAGCGCCGAAGCGCAAATAAAACTGCCGACGGTACCATTGCCCAAATTCGGGGGTTCGTGTGCGGCCTGGCCCGGTAATTGCGACGCGTTCAGAGCCGCCGTGCATGAAAATGCCGCGTTTCGCGATGCGCAGAAACCAGTCGATTTAAAATCGTGTCTAACCGGTAGGGCCGCCGAGAAAATGGAATCGTTAGAGACCACCGCGGTTATGCATGTGTTGGATAGCAGGGGACAGCCGCGACCGGTTCGCGTATTGCTAGACTCGGGTTCGCAGTCGCATTTTCTAACGGAAGCGGTAGCGAAGAAATCGGGTTTAGTGCGTCGGAGGATTGAGGTACCGGTGGTAGGGATCAACCAGACCAGCACAGGGGTAACAGGTTCGACCACGGCCAGAATACAATCGCGCGTCAGCGGGTTTCAGGCGGATATAAATTGCTTGATAATACCGCGTATTACGGAAAAGCTACCATCGCGGGTAATAGGGAGAACCGCGATAAAGATTCCTGGCAGCATAGCACTCGCGGATCCGAACTTCAACACTCCATCGGAGACAGAGGGGTTGATCGGTGCGGAGTGGGTTTTGCGGCTTTTATGTGTGGGGCAAATCTCCCTCGAGAGCGGGGCGGTCACGCTGCAAAAGGCAAAATTCGGTTCGGTCTTAGGAGGTAAGCTGCGGGGTAGTGTGGCAGCAGGTAGCAGCCGTTGCAATTTGGCGCGCGAGGCGCTACAGCAACCGTTGGGGAAAATCTGGGAACCGAAGGAAACCCCGGAAAAAGCGCCGGTGTCGGCCGAGGAGCGGGCATGCGGAGCCCATTGTCTGAGTAATGCACGCGGAAAGAGGAGACAGGTAGAACAGGTACCTAGCTTTCAAGACGTTGAAGAGTCGATGACAACGTTCAGCGGGGATGACAAAGTCGTGTTGTATGGAGCCAGAAGAAATCGAGAGCTGAAGAAGAAATTCATAATCTACGAGGAAATTAAGAACAGCATTGGTAAGAAGACGAAGCGCATGAGGGACAAAGTGCAGAAACCAGTGCGTGTTGTAAATGCGGAGACGAAGCGCATGGAAGATGAGATGCAGAGACCACGGCGTGTTGTAAATGCGGGGACGAAGCGCATGGAAGATGAGATGCAGAGACCAGTGCGTGTTGTAAATGCGGAGACGGAGCGCATGGAAGATGAGCTGCAGAGACCAGTGCACGTTGTAAATGCGGGGACGAAGCGCATGGAAGATGAGATGCAGAGACCAGTGCGTGTTGTAAATGCGGAGACGGAGCGCATGGAAGATGAGCTGCAGAGACCAGTGCGTGTTGTAAATGCGGAGACGAAGCGCATGGAAGATGAGCTGCAGAGACCAGTGCGTGTTGTAAATGCGGAGACGAAGCGCAGGGAAGGTGAGCTGCAGAGACCAGTGCGTGTTGTAAATGCGGGGACGAATCGCATGGAAGATGAGCTGCAGAGACCAGTGCGTGTTGTAAATGCGGAGACGAAGCGCATGGAAGATGAGCTTTTTTTTTTTTTTTTTTTTTTTTTTTATTAACGTGGGGGAAATCTTCGAAAGACCCCCCCGCCGCCTGGGGAGGGGCGGGGGGAGTGTGGGATTCCCCGCGCCCGGAAGGAAACCCATCGGGCGCGGGACCTACCCACTAAAACCCACCACGGTGGCCATCCTCGCACTATGCAGGGGGAGCACCTGGGACCGAAGACATCATAACATCAGGTGCTCCCCCGTGCAGGGCTCTCGCGCCCGTGTCCTCCCGTTCCAGGGAAGGGAGGGGGTACTTCACCCTCCCTTCCCTGTTTTCTCCTCGGCGCTCTGGCGCCCGACGTCGGAGCAGGGCCACACTGCTCCGACGTCCCACTCCCGGGGGCCGCCCGAGGGCGGCCGCGAGTCCCACACTCGCGACCGCCCACGGCCCCCATAGCCGCGCCGGAGGCACGGCCCTGGGACCGTGCCGTCGGCGCGGCCGCACCCCGGCTCGTACGCTCCCGAGGGCGGCTCTGGCCTCTCCGCCCTCGAGAGCGTCGCCGTCCCTTATTCCTCCCACCCCTCAGACGACGGGCGGTGGCACGAGCCTCAAGGGCTACGCACCCCCGCCCGCCGCTCTCAGGGTGGCCTCCCCAGCCCTTCCGGAGGCCCACCCGCCCCCGGCCTCGGACGAGGCCTCGCTCGCGGTCTCCCGCTCTCGCGAATGCGGCTCGCGGCCTCCTTCCGCGAGATTACCTCCTCGCAGAAGGAGGCCACGGCCCGCCACTTCGTCTCGCTGCCGAGCATGGCCTGTACCACGCCCGGCAGCGATAGGTCCGCCCCAATCACGGCCGTGAGGACACGGCGCTCCACCCCCCAGGCCGGACACACCTCGAGGGTGTGTTGCGCCGTGTCCTCGTCCGCTGGACAGTGCCAGCAGCGCGCCGCCTCTTCCACACCGATCCGGCACAGGTACTGACCGAAGCATCCGTGCCCGGACAGCACCTGCACCAACCGGTAGGTGAGTGAGCCGAAGCGCCTACCCAGCCACTCAAACAGGACCGGCCGGATAGCCCGGACAGTCCTCTGGCCGAACAACGGCTCGGCCAGCCGCTGCTGCCAAAGCTGCAGCATGGACTCCCGGGCCTGGCGCCTCAGGGCCTCCACCTCGCAGCCCGCCAGGACCACCCCATCCTCGCGGGCGCGCATGCGGCCCTCGTAGAAAGCCGCATGCGCGCCCGCGATCAAGTCCGCCGGGGGTAGCCCTGACAGGACGCTCGCCGCCTCATACGAAACGGTCCGGTACCCCCGGGCGATCCGCAGTGCAAGCCGCCTTTGAACCCGGCGCAGCAATACCTTGCTGCGCCGGGAGGCGGCCAGGTCGCCCGCCCAAATGGAAGATGAGCTGCAGAGACCAGTGCGTGTTGTAAATGCGGAGACGAAGCGCATGGAAGATGAGATGCAGAGACCAGGGCGTGTTGTAAATGCGGAGACGAAACGCATGGAAGATGAGATGCAGAGGCCAGTGCGTGTTGTAAATGCGGAGACGAAGCGGTGTTTTAGTTGTGGATTGCCAAATCAGGTGAGCGCGAATTGTCCAATGAAGGGCAAGGGGGTAAAATGTATTAAGTGCAACGAGCACGGGCACGTTGCGTCGGAGTGCCCACGAAAGCCGAACATGGAAAGGAAAGTCCATAGTGTTGCGCAATTCCCTCCAGGACAGCATCATGAGGAGGTCAAGGTATATATCGCGCTATTCGTGTGCTTTGCCACCAAGGCAGCGCACATAGGGATAGCGAGCGACCTAGCGGCTCAGGCGTTCCTAGCGGCGCTCCGCAGGTTCTTTTCCCGTAGAGGACGCTTAGGGAAAAAATACTGGGACAATGGGAGGAATTTCGTAGGTGTGAGGCGCGAGGTCAAAGAGTTGTTCGCGTTTATAGAATCTCAGGCGCGTAACGAAGCAATAGCAGTCGAGTTGGCGGGAGAGAATATCAACCGGGATCTAATGCCTCCGAGAGCCCCGCACTTTGGCGGCCTATGGGGGGCGGCCACGCGGGCCACAAGGCACCATCTCGTGCGGGTGATCGGCGAAGCTTTGCTGTTTTATGAGGCGTTGTTGACGTACGTCATTCAGATCGGAGCGATCCTGAACTCCCGACCTATCACAGCCCTATCTCCCGATCCAAATGGCCTGCAGGCGTTGACCCCCGCCCATTTCCTTATCGGTGGCACTTTGACAAGTATACCGGAGTATGACTATTCTGAGATTCCACTAGAGCGACTGTCGTCCTGGGCGCACAGCCAGCAGATGCGTGGACATTTTCGGAATAGGTGGAGCAAGGAGTGTTTGCAGGAGCAGACAATCCGCAAAAGGTGGCACTCGGGAATGGCGCAGAACATCCGTGTAGGAGCACTGGTGATAGTGAGGGAGGACCACACGCCACCCCTGATCTGGCCCTTAGGGAGGTTTATCGCCATACACCCCGGTGAGGATGGGGTTGCAAGAGTGGTGACCGCCAGGACTGCGTACGGCGAATACAAGCGCTGCGCGAAGCGCATCGCCCCGCTACCGCTGGACTCTTAATGAACGGAGCGATATTGTATTAGATTAGTATTATAGGATTAGGCTAGGTAAAATTGTAAGCAATTAGTAAGGCCAATAGTCCTCAGGTAGAATAATAACTGTTGAACCAAATGGTTCAAGGGGGGCGGTATGTTGCGTCGCAAGTGGCCAAGGGTACGTTGGAAGTGGCCGTCATAAATAAGGCCCTCGGGTCGAGCATTTGGCGACCGGGCGCCTGCCGATTTCCGGCAGGCGCCGCCATAAAAGACCGTACGCGCGACCACCCTGAGAGGCATCGAGTTCGGTGATGTACGAGTAAACATTGCATGCCACCTCCAGCGGACTCTGGCAAAATTGGCTATTGGTTAAGCCTAGACGAAAAATACGCCCTCCGCGCCTAGCCAGCGACAGCGTCTACGAATCACCGACGAGCACGGGCCCAGCCGAGCCTTCCTCGGCGCAAATGACCTTAGGCAGGTCAGTCACAACTGATTGTCTTAACATCAAGCTGCAGCGCCGCACTAGACTTTACAACTCTAAGGTTCGGCCTGTGCCCGTCAGTCGTGATTCAAACATCTCAAATAGGCTGCACTCCGTTAACTTCGAAGTGCGGCCACGAAGAGCGAAACGACGCTCAACAATATACGTTACACGTTATACGTTACACGTTATACGTTATACGTTATACGTTATACGTTATACGTTATACGTTATACGTTATACGTTATACGTTATGCGTTATACGTTATACGTTATACGTTATACGTTATACGTTATACGTTATACGTTATACGTTATACGTTATACGTTATACGTTATACGTTATGCGTTATACGTTATGCGTTATACGTTATGCGTTATACGTTATGCGTTATACGTTATGCGTTATACGTTATGCGTTATACGTTATGCGTTATACGTTATACGTTATACGTTATACGTTATACGTTATACGTTATACGTTATACGTTATACGTTATACGTTATACGTTATACGTTATACGTTATACGTTATACGTTATACGTTGTACGTTATACGTTGTACGTTATACGTTGTACGTTATACGTTATTCGTAATACGTTATACGTGATTCGTTGTACGTTGTAGGTTATACGTTATACGTTATACGTTATAAGTTATACGTTATACGTCATAGGTTATACGTTATACGTTATACGTTATACGTTATACGTTATACGTTATACGTTATACGTTATAGGTTATACGTTATACGTTATACGTTATACGTTATACGTTATACGTTATACGTTATACGTTATACGTTATACGTTATACGTTATACGTTATACGTTATACGTTATACGTTATACGTTATACGTTATACGTTATTCGTTATACGTTATACGTTATACATTACATGTTATACGTTATACGTTATACGTTATACGTTATACGTTATACGTTATACGTTATACGTTATACGTTATACGTTATACGTTATACGTTATACGTTATACGTTATACGTTATACGTTATACGTTGTACGTTATACGTTATACGTTATACGTTATACGTTATTCGTTATACGTTATACGTTATACATTACATGTTTTACGTTATACGTTATACGTTATACGTTATACGTTATACGTTATACGTTATACGTTATACGTCATACGTTATACGTCATTCGTAATACGTTATACGTGATACGTTATACGTTGTACGTTATACGTTATACGTTATACGTTATACGTTATACGTTATACGTTATACGTTATACGTTATACGTTATACGTTATACGTTATACGTTATACGTTATACGTTATACGTTATACGTTATACGTTATACGTTATACGTTATACGTTATACGTTATACGTTATACGTTATACGTTATACGTTATACGTTATACGTTATACGTTATACGTTATACGTTGTACGTTATACGTTGTACGTTATACGTTATTCGTTATACGTTATACGTTATACATTACATGTTATACGTTATACGTTATACGTTATACGTTATGCGTTATACGTTATACGTTATACTTTATACGTTATACGTTATACGTTATACGTTATACGTTATACGTTATACGTTATAAGTTATACGTTATACGTTATACGATATACGTTACACGTTATACGTTACACGTTATACGTTATACGTTATACGTTATACGTTATACGTTATGCGTTATGCGTTATACGTTATACGTTATACGTTATACGTTATACGTTATACGTTATACGTTATACGTTATACGTTATACGTTATACGTTATACGTTATGCGTTATACGTTATGCGTTATACGTTATGCGTTATACGTTATGCGTTATACGTTATGCGTTATACGTTATGCGTTATACGTTATGCGTTATACGTTATACGTTATACGTTATACGTTATACGTTATACGTTATACGTTATACGTTATACGTTATGCGTTATACGTTATACGTTGTACGTTATACATTACATGTTATACGTTATACGTTATACGTTATACGTTATACGTTATACGTTATACGTTATACGTTATACGTTACACGTTATACGTTACACGTTATACGTTATACGTTATACGTTATACGTTATACGTTATACGTTATACGTTATACGTTATACGTTATACGTTATACGTTATTCGTAATACGTTATACGTTATACGTTATACGTTTTACGTTATACGTTATACGTTATACGTTATACGTTATACGTTATACGTTATTCGTTATACGTTATACGTTATACATTACATGTTATACGTTATACGTTATACGTTATACGTTATACGTTATACATTATACGTTATACGTTATACGTTATACGTTATACGTTATACGTTATACGTTATACGTTATACGTTATACGTTTTACGTTATACGTTATACGTTATACGTTATACGTTATACGTTATACGTTATTCGTTATACGTTATACGTTATACATTACATGTTATACGTTATACGTTATACGTTATACGTTATACGTTATACGTTATACGTTATACGTTATACGTTATACGTTATACGTTATACGTTATACGTTATACGTTATACGTTATACGTTATACGTTATACGTTGTACGTTATACGTTATACGTTATACGTTATACGTTATTCGTTATACGTTATACGTTATACATTACATGTTATACGTTATACGTTATACGTTATACGTTATACGTTATACATTATACGTTATACGTTATACGTTATACGTTATACGTTATACGTTATACGTCATACGTTATACGTTATGCGTAATACGTTATACGTGATTCGTTATACGTTGTAGGTTATACGTTATACGTTATACGTTATAAGTTATACGTTATACGTCATAGGTTATACGTTATACGTTATACGTTATACGTTATACGTTATACGTTATACGTTATACGTTATACGTTATGCGTTATAGGTTATACGTTATGCGTTATACGTTATACGTTATACGTTATACGTTATACGTTATACGATATACGTTATACGTTATACGTTATACGTTATACGTTATACGTTATACGTTGTACGTTATACGTTATACGTTATACGTTATTCGTTATACGTTATACGTTATACATTACATGTTATACGTTATACGTTATACGTGATACGTTATACGTTGTACGTTATACGTTATACGTTATACGTTATAAGTTATACGTTATACGTCATAGGTTATACGTTATACGTTATACGTTATACGTTCTACGTTATACGTTATACGTTATACGTTATGCGTTATATGTTATACGTTATACGTTATACGTTATACGTTATACGTTATACGTTATACGTTATACGTTATACGTTATACGTTATACGTTATACCTTACATGTTATACGTTATACGTTATACGTTATACGTTATACGTTATACGTTATACGTTATACGTTATACGTTATACGTTATACGTTATACGTTATACGTTATACGTTCTACGTTATACGTTATACGTTATACGTTATACGTTATACGTTATACGTTATACGTTATACGTTATACGTTATTCGTTATACGTTATACGTTATACATTACATGTTATACGTTATACGTTATACGTTATACGTTATACGTTATACGTTATACGTTATACGTTATTCGTTATACGTTATACGTTATACGTTATACGTCATACGTTATACGTTATGCGTAATACGTTATACGTGATTCGTTATACGTTGTAGGTTATACGTTATACGTTATACGTTATAAGTTATACGTTATACGTCATAGGTTATACGTTATACGTTATACGTTATACGTTATACGTTATACGTTATACGTTATACGTTATACGTTATGCGTTATACGTTATACGTTATGCGTTATACGTTATACGTTATACGTTATACGTTATACGTTATACGATATACGTTATACGTTATACGTTATACGTTATACGTTACACTTTATACGTTATACGTTATACGTTATACGTTATACGTTATACGTCATAAGTTATACGTTATACGTTATACGTTATACGTTATACGTTATACGTTATACGTTATACGTTATACGTTATACGTTATACGTTATACGTTATACGTTATACGTTACACGTTATACGTTACACGTTATACGTTATACGTTATACGTTATACGTTATACGTTATACGTTATACGTTATACGTTATACGTTATACGTTATACGTTATACGTTATTCGTAATACGTTATACGTGATACGTTATACGTTGTACGTTATACGTTATACGTTATACGTTATAAGTTATACGTTATACGTCATAGGTTATACGTTATACGTTATACGTTATACGTTCTACGTTATACGTTATACGTTATACGTTATGCGTTATATGTTATACGTTATACGTTATACGTTATACGTTATACGTTATACGTTATACGTTATACGTTATACGTTATACGTTATACGTTATACATTACATGTTATACGTTATACGTTATACGTTATACGTTATACGTTATACGTTATACGTTATACGTTATACGTTATACGTTATACGTTATACGTTATACGTTATACGTTATACGTTATACGTTATACGTTATACGTTATACGTTATACGTTATACGTTATACGTTATACGTTATACGTTATACGTTATACGTTATACGTTATACGTTATACGTTATACGTTATACGTTATACTTTATACGTTATACGTTATACGTTATACGTTATACGTTATACGTTATACGTTATACGTTATACGTTATACGTTATACGTTACACGTTATACGTCATAGGTTATACGTTATACGTTATACGTTATACGTTATACGTTATACGTTATACGTTATACGTCATACGTTATACGTTATACGTCCTACGATATTCGTTATACGTTATACGTCCTACGATATTCGTTATACGTTATACGTTATTAGTGATACGTAATACGTTATACGTTATACGTTATACGTTATACGTTATACGTTATACGTTATACGTTATACGTTATACGTTATACGTTATACGTTATACGTTATACGTTATACGTCATACGTTATACGTTATGCGTAATACGTTATACGTGATTCGTTATACGTTGTAGGTTATACGTTATACGTTATACGTTATAAGTTATACGTTATACGTCATAGGTTATACGTTGTACGTTATACGTTATACGTTATACGTTATACGTTATACGTTATACGTTATACGTTATACGTTCTACGTTATACGTTATACGTTATACGTTATACGTTGTACGTTATACGTTATACGTTATACGTTATACGTTATTCGTTATACGTTATACGTTATACATTACATGTTATACGTTATACGTTATACGTTATACGTTATACGTTATACGTTATACGTTATACGTTATTCGTTATACGTTATACGTTATACGTTATACGTCATACGTTATACGTTATGCGTAATACGTTATACGTGATTCGTTATACGTTGTAGGTTATACGTTATACGTTATACGTTATAAGTTATACGTTATACGTCATAGGTTATACGTTATACGTTATACGTTATACGTTATACGTTATACGTTATACGTTATACGTTATACGTTATGCGTTATACGTTATACGTTATGCGTTATACGTTATACGTTATACGTTATACGTTATACGTTATACGATATACGTTATACGTTATACGTTATACGTTATACGTTACACTTTATACGTTATACGTTATACGTTATACGTTATACGTTATACGTCATAAGTTATACGTTATACGTTATACGTTATACGTTATACGTTATACGTTATACGTTATACGTTATACGTTATACGTTATACGTTATACGTTATACGTTATACGTTACACGTTATACGTTACACGTTATACGTTATACGTTATACGTTATACGTTATACGTTATACGTTATACGTTATACGTTATACGTTATACGTTATACGTTATTCGTAATACGTTATACGTGATACGTTATACGTTGTACGTTATACGTTATACGTTATACGTTATAAGTTATACGTTATACGTCATAGGTTATACGTTATACGTTATACGTTATACGTTCTACGTTATACGTTATACGTTATACGTTATGCGTTATACGTTATACGTTATACGTTATACGTTATACGTTATACGTTATACGTTATACGTTATACGTTATACGTTATACGTTATACATTACATGTTATACGTTATACGTTATACGTTATACGTTATACGTTATACGTTATACGTTATACGTTATACGTTATACGTTATACGTTATACGTTATACGTTATACGTTATACGTTATACGTTATACGTTATACGTTATACGTTATACGTTATACGTTATACGTTATACGTTATACGTTATACGTTATACGTTATACGTTATACGTTATACGTTATACGTTATACGTTATACGTTATACGTTATACTTTATACGTTATACGTTATACGTTATACGTTATACGTTTTACGTCATACGTTATACGTTATACGTTATACGTTATACGTTACACGTTATACGTCATAGGTTATACGTTATACGTTATACGTTATACGTTATACGTTATACGTTATACGTTATACGTCATACGTTATACGTTATACGTCCTACGATATTCGTTATACGTTATACGTCCTACGATATTCGTTATACGTTATACGTTATTAGTGATACGTAATACGTTATACGTTATACGTTATACGTTATACGTTATACGTTATACGTTATACGTTATACGTTATACGTTATAGGTTATACGTTATACGTTATACGTTATACGTTATACGTTATACGTTATACGTTATACGTTATACGTTATACGTTATACGTTATACGTTATACGTTATACGTTATACGTTATACGTTATACGTTATACGTTATTCGTTATACGTTATACGTTATACATTACATGTTATACGTTATACGTTATACGTTATACGTTATACGTTATACGTTATACGTTATACGTTATACGTTATACGTTATACGTTATACGTTATACGTTATACGTTATACGTTATACGTTGTACGTTATACGTTATACGTTATACGTTATACGTTATTCGTTATACGTTATACGTTATACATTACATGTTTTACGTTATACGTTATACGTTATACGTTATACGTTATACGTTATACGTTATACGTTATACGTCATACGTTATACGTCATTCGTAATACGTTATACGTGATACGTTATACGTTGTACGTTATACGTTATACGTTATACGTTATACGTTATACGTTATACGTTATACGTTATACGTCATAAGTTATACGTTATACGTTATACGTTATACGTTATACGTTATACGTTATGCGTTATACGTCCTAGGATATTCGTTATACGTTATACGTTATTAGTTATACGTTATACGTTATACGTTATACGTCATAGGTTATACGTTATACGTTATGCGTTATACGTTATACGTTATACGTTATACGTTATACGTTATACGTTATACGTTATACGTTATACGTTATACGTTATACGTTATACGTTATACGTTATACGTTATACGTTATACGTTATACGTTATACGTTATACGTTATACGTTATACGTTATACGTTATACGTTATACGTTATACGTTATACGTTATACGTTATACGTTATACGTTATACGTTATACGTTATACGTTATACGTTATTCGTTATACGTTATACGTTATACGTTATACGTCATACGTTATACGTCATTCGTAATACGTTATACGTGATACATTATACGTTGTACGTTATACGTTATACGTTATACGTTATACGTTATACGTTATACGTTATACGTTATACGTTATACGTTATACGTTATACGTTATACGTTATACGTTATACGTTATACGTTATACGTTATACGTTATACGTTATACGTTATACGTTATACGTTATACGTTATACGTTATTCGTTATACGTTATACGTTATACATTACATGTTATACGTTATACGTTATACGTTATACGTTATACGTTATACGTTATACGTTATACGTTATACGTTATACGTTATACGTTATACGTTATGCGTTATACGTTATGCGTTATACGTTATGCGTTATACGTTATGCGTTATACGTTATGCGTTATACGTTATACGTTATACGTTATACGTGATACTTTCTACGTTGTACGTTATACGTTCTACGTTGTACGTTATACGTTATACGTTATACGTTATAAGTTATACGTTATACGTCATAGGTTATACGTTATACGTTATACGTTATACGTTATACGTTATACGTTATACGTTATACGTTATACGTTATGCGTTATACGTTATACGTTATACGTTATACATTACATGTTATACGTTATACGTTATACGTTATACGTTATACGTTATACGTTATACGTTATACGTTATACGTTATACGTTATACGTTATACGTCATACGTTATACGTTATTCGTAATACGTTATACGTGATTCGTTATACGTTGTAGGTTATACGTTATTCGTTATACGTTATACGTTATACGATATACGTTATACGTTATACGTTATACGTTATACGTTATACGTTATACGTTATACGTTATACGTCATAAGTTATACGTTATACGTTATACGTTATACGTTATACGTTATACGTTATACGTTATACATTACATGTTATACGTTATACGTTATACGTTATACGTTATACGTTATACGTTATACGTTATACGTTATACGTTATACGTTATACGTTATACGTTATACGTTATACGTTATACGTTATACGTTATACGTTATACGTTATACGTTATACGTTATACGTTATACGTTATACGTTATACGTTATACGTTATACTTTATACGTTATACGTTATACGTTATACGTTATACGTTTTACGTCATACGTTATACGTTATACGTTATACGTTATACGTTACACGTTATACGTCATAGGTTATACGTTATACGTTATACGTTATACGTTATACGTTATACGTTATACGTTATACGTCATACGTTATACGTTATACGTCCTACGATATTCGTTATACGTTATACGTCCTACGATATTCGTTATACGTTATACGTTATTAGTGATACGTAATACGTTATACGTTATACGTTATACGTTATACGTTATACGTTATACGTTATACGTTATACGTTATACGTTATACGTTATAGGTTATACGTTATACGTTATACGTTATACGTTATACGTTATACGTTATACGTTATACGTTATACGTTATACGTTATACGTTATACGTTATACGTTATACGTTATACGTTATACGTTATACGTTATACGTTATTCGTTATACGTTATACGTTATACATTACATGTTATACGTTATACGTTATACGTTATACGTTATACGTTATACGTTATACGTTATACGTTATACGTTATACGTTATACGTTATACGTTATACGTTATACGTTATACGTTATACGTTGTACGTTATACGTTATACGTTATACGTTATACGTTATTCGTTATACGTTATACGTTATACATTACATGTTTTACGTTATACGTTATACGTTATACGTTATACGTTATACGTTATACGTTATACGTTATACGTCATACGTTATACGTCATTCGTAATACGTTATACGTGATACGTTATACGTTGTACGTTATACGTTATACGTTATACGTTATACGTTATACGTTATACGTTATACGTTATACGTCATAAGTTATACGTTATACGTTATACGTTATACGTTATACGTTATACGTTATGCGTTATACGTCCTAGGATATTCGTTATACGTTATACGTTATTAGTTATACGTTATACGTTATACGTTATACGTCATAGGTTATACGTTATACGTTATGCGTTATACGTTATACGTTATACGTTATACGTTATACGTTATACGTTATACGTTATACGTTATACGTTATACGTTATACGTTATACGTTATACGTTATACGTTATACGTTATACGTTATACGTTATACGTTATACGTTATACGTTATACGTTATACGTTATACGTTATACGTTATACGTTATACATTACATGTTATACGTTATACGTTATACGTTATACGTTATACGTTATACGTTATACGTTATACGTTATACGTTGTACGTTATACGTTATACGTTATACGTTATACGTTATTCGTTATACGTTATACGTTATACATTTCATGTTTTACGTTATACGTTATACGTTATACGTTATACGTTATACGTTATACGTTATACGTTATACGTCATACGTTATACGTTATTCGTAATACGTTATACGTGATACGTTATACGTTGTACGTTTTACGTTATACGTTATACGTTATACGTTATACGTTATACGTTATACGTTATACCTTATACGTTATACGTTATACGTTATACGTTATACGTTATACGTTATACGTCATACGTTATACGTTATACGTTATACGTTATACATTATACGTTATACGATATACGTTATACGTTATGCGTTATGCGTTCTTCGTTACACGTTATACGTAATTCGGTATGCGTTACACGTTATACGTTATACGTTATACGTTATACGTTATACGTTATACGTTATACGTTATACGTTATACGTTATACGTTATACGTTATACGTTATACGTTATACGTTATACGTTATACGTTGTACGTTGTACGTTGTACGTTATACGTTATACGTTATACGTTATACGTTTTACGTTATACGTTATACGTTATACGTTATACGTTATACGTTATACGTTATACCTTATACGTTATACGTTATACGTTATACGTTATACGTTATACGTTATACGTCATACGTTATACGTTATACGTTATACGTTATACATTATACGTTATACGATATACGTTATACGTTATGCGTTATGCGTTCTTCGTTACACGTTATACGTAATTCGGTATGCGTTACACGTTATACGTTATACGTTATACGTTATACGTCATAAGTTATACGTTATACGTTATACGTTATACGTTATACGTTATGCGTTATACGTCCTACGATATTCGTTATACGTTATACGTTATTAGTTATACGTTATACGTTGTACGTTGTACGTTGTACGTTATACGTTATACGTTATACGTTATACGTTATACGTTATACGTTATACGTTATACGTTATACGTTATACGTCATACGTTATACGTTATACGTTATACGTTATACATTATACGTTATACGATATACGTTATACGTTATGCGTTATGCGTTCTTCGTTACACGTTATACGTTATTCGGTATGCGTTACACGTTATACGTTATACGTTATACATTATACGTTATACGTTATACGTTATACGTTATACGTTATACGTTATACGTTATACGTTATACGTTATACGTTATACGTTATACGTTGTACGTTGTACATTGTACGTTACACGTTATACGTTATACGTTATACGTTATACGTTATACGTTATACGTTATACGTTATACGTTATGCGTTATACGTTATACGTTATACGTTATACGTTATACGTTATACGTTATACGTTATACGTTATACGTTATACGTTATACGTTATACGTTATACGTTATACGTTATACGTTATACGTTATACGTTATACGTTATACGTTATACGTTATACGTTATACGTTATACGATATACGTTGTACGTTATACGTTATACGTTATACGTTATTCGTTATACGTTATACGTTATACATTACATGTTATACGTTATACGTTATACGTTATACGTTATACGTTATACGTTATACGTTATACGTTATACGTTATACGTTATACGTTATACGTTATACGTTGTTCGTTATACGTTATACGTTATACGTTATTCGTTATACGTTATACGTTATACGTTATACGTCATAAGTTATACGTTATACGTTATACGTTATACGTTATACGTTATGCGTTATACGTCCTACGATATTCGTTATACGTTATACGTTATTAGTTATACGTTATACGTTATACGTTATACGTCATAGGTTATACGTTATACGTTATGCGTTACACGTTATACGTTATACGTTATACGTTATACGTTATACGATATACGTTATACGTTATACGTTATACGTTATACGTTATACGTTATACGTTATACGTTATACGTTATACGTTATACGTTATACGTTATACGTTATACGTCATACGTTATACGTTATACGTTATACGTTATACATTATACGTTATACGATATACGTTATACGTTATGCGTTATGCGTTCTTCGTTACACGTTATACGTTATTCGGTATGCGTTACACGTTATACGTTATACGTTATACATTATACGTTATACGTTATACGTTATACGTTATACGTTATTCGTAATACGTTATACGTGATACGTTATACGTTGTACGTTATACGTTATACGTTATACGTTATACGTTATACGTTATACGTTATACGTTATACGTTATACGTTATACGTTATACGTTGTACGTTGTACGTTGTACGTTATACGTTATACGTTATACGTTATACGTTATACGTTATACGTTATACGTTACACGTTATACGTTATACGTTATTCGTTATAGGTTATACCTTATACATTACATGTTATACGTTATACGTTATACGTTATACGTTATACGTTATACGTTATACGTTATACGTTATACGTTATACGTTATACGTTGTTCGTTATACGTTATACGTTGTTCGTTATACGTTATACGTTATACGTTATTCGTTATACGTTATACGTTATACGTTATACGTTATACGTTATACGTTATACGTTATACGTTATACGTTATACGTTATACGTTATACGTTATACGTTATACGTTATACGTTATACGTTATACGTTATACGTTATACGTTATACGTTATACGTTATTCGTTATACGTTATACGTTATACATTACA
This sequence comes from Ptiloglossa arizonensis, assembly GCF_051014685.1. Classification (NCBI taxonomy): domain Eukaryota; kingdom Metazoa; phylum Arthropoda; class Insecta; order Hymenoptera; family Colletidae; genus Ptiloglossa; species Ptiloglossa arizonensis. The sequence goes on from NW_027479639.1 coordinate 68,962, forward strand.
TGTTATACGTTATACGTTATACGTTATACGTTATACGTTATACGTTATACGTTATACGTTATACGTTATACGTTATACGTTATACGTTATACGTTATACGTTATACGTTATACGTTATACGTTATACGTTATACGTTATTCGTTATACGTTATACGTTATACATTACATGTTATACGTTATACGTTATACGTTATACGTTATACGTTATACGTTATACGTTATACGTTATACGTTATACGTTATACGTTATACGTTATGCGTTATACGTTATGCGTTATACGTTATGCGTTATACGTTATGCGTTATACGTTATGCGTTATACGTTATACGTTATACGTTATACGTGATACTTTCTACGTTGTACGTTATACGTTCTACGTTGTACGTTATACGTTATACGTTATACGTTATAAGTTATACGTTATACGTCATAGGTTATACGTTATACGTTATACGTTATACGTTATACGTTATACGTTATACGTTATACGTTATACGTTATACGTTATGCGTTATACGTTATACGTTATACGTTATACATTACATGTTATACGTTATACGTTATACGTTATACGTTATACGTTATACGTTATACGTTATACGTTATACGTTATACGTTATACGTTATACGTCATACGTTATACGTTATTCGTAATACGTTATACGTGATTCGTTATACGTTGTAGGTTATACGTTATTCGTTATACGTTATACGTTATACGATATACGTTATACGTTATACGTTATACGTTATACGTTATACGTTATACGTTATACGTTATACGTTATACGTCATAAGTTATACGTTATACGTTATACGTTATACGTTATACGTTATACGTTATACGTTATACATTACATGTTATACGTTATACGTTATACGTTATACGTTATACGTTATACGTTATACGTTATACGTTATACGTTATACGTTATACGTTATACGTTATACGTTATACGTTATACGTTATACGTTATACATTATACGTCATACGTTATACGTTATTCGTAATACGTTATACGTGATACGTTATACGTTGTACGTTATACGTTATACGTTATACGTTATACGTCATACGTTATACGTTATTCGTAATACGTTATACGTGATTCGTTATACGTTGTAGGTTATACGTTATTCGTTATACGTTATACGTTATACGATATACGTTATACGTTATACGTTATACGTTATACGTTATACGTTATACGTTATACGTTATACGTCATAAGTTATACGTTATACGTTATACGTTATACATTACATGTTATACGTTATACGTTATACGTTATACGTTATACGTTATACGTTATACGTTATACGTTATACGTTATACGTTATACGTTATACGTTATACGTTATACGTTATACGTTATAAGTTATACGTTATACGTCATAGGTTATACGTTATACGTTATACGTTATACGTTATACGTTATACGTTATACGTTATACGTTATACGTTATACGTTATGCGTTATACGTTATACGTTATACGTTATACATTACATGTTATACGTTATACGTTATACGTTATACGTTATACGTTATACGTTATACGTTATACGTTATACGTTATACGTTATACGTTATACGTCATACGTTATACGTTATTCGTAATACGTTATACGTGATTCGTTATACGTTGTAGGTTATACGTTATTCGTTATACGTTATACGTTATACGATATACGTTATACGTTATACGTTATACGTTATACGTTATACGTTATACGTTATACGTTATACGTCATAAGTTATACGTTATACGTTATACGTTATACGTTATACGTTATACGTTATACGTTATACGTTATACGTTATACGTTATACGTTATACGTTATACGTTATACGTTATACGTTATTCGTTATACGTTATACGTTATACATTACATGTTATACGTTATACGTTATACGTTATACGTTATACGTTATACGTTATACGTTATACGTTATACGTTATACGTTATACGTTATACGTTATACGTTATACGTTATACGTTATACGTTATACATTATACGTCATACGTTATACGTTATTCGTAATACGTTATACGTGATACGTTATACGTTGTACGTTATACGTTATACGTTATACGTTATACGTTATACGTTATACGTTATACGTTATACGTTATACGTTATACGTTGTACGTTATACGTTATACGTTATACGTTATACGTTATTCGTTATACGTTATACGTTATACATTTCATGTTTTACGTTATACGTTATACGTTATACGTTATACGTTATACGTTATACGTTATACGTTATACGTCATACGTTATACGTTATTCGTAATACGTTATACGTGATACGTTATACGTTGTACGTTTTACGTTATACGTTATACGTTATACGTTATACGTTATACGTTATACGTTATACCTTATACGTTATACGTTATACGTTATACGTTATACGTTATACGTTATACGTCATACGTTATACGTTATACGTTATACGTTATACATTATACGTTATACGATATACGTTATACGTTATGCGTTATGCGTTCTTCGTTACACGTTATACGTAATTCGGTATGCGTTACACGTTATACGTTATACGTTATACGTTATACGTTATACGTTATACGTTATACGTTATACGTTATACGTTATACGTTATACGTTATACGTTATACGTTATACGTTATACGTTATACGTTGTACGTTGTACGTTGTACGTTATACGTTATACGTTATACGTTATACGTTTTACGTTATACGTTATACGTTATACGTTATACGTTATACGTTATACGTTATACCTTATACGTTATACGTTATACGTTATACGTTATACGTTATACGTTATACGTCATACGTTATACGTTATACGTTATACGTTATACATTATACGTTATACGATATACGTTATACGTTATGCGTTATGCGTTCTTCGTTACACGTTATACGTAATTCGGTATGCGTTACACGTTATACGTTATACGTTATACGTTATACGTCATAAGTTATACGTTATACGTTATACGTTATACGTTATACGTTATGCGTTATACGTCCTACGATATTCGTTATACGTTATACGTTATTAGTTATACGTTATACGTTGTACGTTGTACGTTGTACGTTATACGTTATACGTTATACGTTATACGTTATACGTTATACGTTATACGTTATACGTTATACGTTATACGTCATACGTTATACGTTATACGTTATACGTTATACATTATACGTTATACGATATACGTTATACGTTATGCGTTATGCGTTCTTCGTTACACGTTATACGTTATTCGGTATGCGTTACACGTTATACGTTATACGTTATACATTATACGTTATACGTTATACGTTATACGTTATACGTTATACGTTATACGTTATACGTTATACGTTATACGTTATACGTTATACGTTGTACGTTGTACATTGTACGTTACACGTTATACGTTATACGTTATACGTTATACGTTATACGTTATACGTTATACGTTATACGTTATGCGTTATACGTTATACGTTATACGTTATACGTTATACGTTATACGTTATACGTTATACGTTATACGTTATACGTTATACGTTATACGTTATACGTTATACGTTATACGTTATACGTTATACGTTATACGTTATACGTTATACGTTATACGTTATACGTTATACGATATACGTTGTACGTTATACGTTATACGTTATACGTTATTCGTTATACGTTATACGTTATACATTACATGTTATACGTTATACGTTATACGTTATACGTTATACGTTATACGTTATACGTTATACGTTATACGTTATACGTTATACGTTATACGTTGTTCGTTATACGTTATACGTTATACGTTATTCGTTATACGTTATACGTTATACGTTATACGTCATAAGTTATACGTTATACGTTATACGTTATACGTTATACGTTATGCGTTATACGTCCTACGATATTCGTTATACGTTATACGTTATTAGTTATACGTTATACGTTATACGTTATACGTCATAGGTTATACGTTATACGTTATGCGTTACACGTTATACGTTATACGTTATACGTTATACGTTATACGATATACGTTATACGTTATACGTTATACGTTATACGTTATACGTTATACGTTATACGTTATACGTTATACGTTATACGTTATACGTTATACGTTATACGTCATACGTTATACGTTATACGTTATACGTTATACATTATACGTTATACGATATACGTTATACGTTATGCGTTATGCGTTCTTCGTTACACGTTATACGTTATTCGGTATGCGTTACACGTTATACGTTATACGTTATACATTATACGTTATACGTTATACGTTATACGTTATACGTTATTCGTAATACGTTATACGTGATACGTTATACGTTGTACGTTATACGTTATACGTTATACGTTATACGTTATACGTTATACGTTATACGTTATACGTTATACGTTATACGTTATACGTTGTACGTTGTACGTTGTACGTTATACGTTATACGTTATACGTTATACGTTATACGTTATACGTTATACGTTACACGTTATACGTTATACGTTATTCGTTATAGGTTATACCTTATACATTACATGTTATACGTTATACGTTATACGTTATACGTTATACGTTATACGTTATACGTTATACGTTATACGTTATACGTTATACGTTGTTCGTTATACGTTATACGTTGTTCGTTATACGTTATACGTTATACGTTATTCGTTATACGTTATACGTTATACGTTATACGTTATACGTCATAAGTTATACGTTATACGTTATACGTTATACGTTATACGTTATGCGTTATACGTCCTACGATATTCGTTATACGTTATACGTTATTAGTTATACGTTATACGTTATACGTTATACGTCATAGGTTATACGTTATACGTTATGCGTTACACGTTATACGTTATACGTTATACGTTATACGTTATACGTTATACGTTATACGTTATACGTTATACGTTATACGTTATACGTTATACGTTATACGTTATACGTTATACGTTATACGTTATACGTTATACGTTATACGTTATACGTTATACGTCATACGTTATAGGTTATTCGTAATACGTTATACGTGATACGTTATACGATATACGTTATACGTTATGCGTTATGCGTTCTTCGTTACACGTTATACGTAATTCGGTATGCGTTACACGTTATACGTTATACGTTATACATTATACGTTATACGTTATACGTTATACGTTATACGTTATACGTTATACGTTATACGTTATACGTTATACGTTATACGTTATACGTTATACGTTATACGTTGTACGTTGTACATTGTACGTTACACGTTATACGTTATACGTTATACGATATACGTTATACGTTATACGTTATACGTTATACGTTATGCGTTATACGTTATACGTTATACGTTATACGTTATACGTTATACGTTATACGTTATACGTTATACGTTATACGTTATACGTTATACGTTATACGTTATACGTTATACGTTATACGTTATACGTTATACGTTATACGTTATACGATATACGTTGTACGTTATACGTTATACGTTATACGTTATTCGTTATACGTTATACGTTATACATTACATGTTATACGTTATACGTTATACGTTATACGTTATACGTTATACGTTATACGTTATACGTTATACGTTATACGTTATACGTTATACGTTATACGTTGTTCGTTATACGTTATACGTTATACGTTATTCGTTATACGTTATACGTTATACGTTATACGTCATAAGTTATACGTTATACGTTATACGTTATACGTTATACGTTATGCGTTATACGTCCTACGATATTCGTTATACGTTATACGTTATTAGTTATACGTTATACGTTATACGTTATACGTCATAGGTTATACGTTATACGTTATGCGTTACACGTTATACGTTATACGTTATACGTTATACGTTATACGTTATACGTTATACGTTATACGTTATACGTTATACGTTATACGTTATACGTTATACGTTATACGTTATACGTTATACGTTATACGTTATACGTTATACGTTATACGTTATACGTCATACGTTATACGTTATACGTTATACGTTATACATTATACGTTATACGATATACGTTATACGTTATGCGTTATGCGTTCTTCGTTACACGTTATACGTTATTCGGTATGCGTTACACGTTATACGTTATACGTTATACATTATACGTTATACGTTATACGTTATACGTTATACGTTATTCGTAATACGTTATACGTGATACGTTATACGTTGTACGTTATACGTTATACGTTATACGTTATACGTTATACGTTATACGTTATACGTTATACGTTATACGTTATACGTTGTACGTTGTACGTTGTACGTTATACGTTATACGTTATACGTTATACGTTATACGTTATACGTTATACGTTACACGTTATACGTTATACGTTATTCGTTATACGTTATACCTTATACATTACATGTTATACGTTATACTTTATACGTTATACGTTATACGTTATACGTTATACGTTATACGTTATACGTTATACGTTATACGTTGTTCGTTATACGTTATACGTTATACGTTATTCGTTATACGTTATACGTTATACGTTATACGTCATAAGTTATACGTTATACGTTATACGTTATACGTTATACGTTATGCGTTATACGTCCTACGATATTCGTTATACGTTATACGTTATTAGTTATACGTTATACGTTATACGTTATACGTCACAGGTTATACGTTATACGTTATGCGTTACACGTTATACGTTATACGTTATACGTTATACGTTATACGTTATACGTTATACGTTATACGTTATACGTTATACGTTATACGTTATACGTTATACGTTATACGTTATACGTTATACGTTATACGTTATACGTTATACGTTATACGTTATACGATATACGTTGTACGTTATACGTTATACGTTATACGTTATTCGTTATACGTTATACGTTATACATTACATGTTATACGTTATACGTTATACGTTATACGTTATACGTTATACGTTATACGTTATACGTTATACGTTATACGTTATACGTTATACGTTATACGTTATACGTTATTCGTTATACGTTATACGTTATACGTTATTCGTCATAAGTTATACGTTATACGTTATACGTTATACGTTATACGTTATGCGTTATAGGTCCTACGATATTCGTTATACGTCATACGTTATTAGTTATACGTTATACGTTATACGTTATACGTCATAGGTTATACGTTATACGTTATGCGTTATACGTTATACGTTATACGTTATACGTTATACGTTATACGTTATACGTTATACGTTACACGTTATACGTTATACGTTATACGTTATACGTTATACGTTATACGTTATACGTTATACGTTATACGTTATACGTTATACGTTATACGTTATACGTTATACGTTATACGTTATACGTTATACGTTATACGTTATACGTTATACGTTATACGTCATAGGTTATACGTTATACGTTATGCGTTACACGTTATACGTTATACGTTATACGTTATACGTTATACGTTATACGTTATACGTTATACGTTATACGTTATACGTTATACGTTATACGTTATACGTTATACGTTATACGTTATACGTTATACGTTATGCGTTATACGTTATACGTTATACGTTATACGTTATACGTTATACGTTATACGTTATACGTTCTACGTTATACGTTGTACGTTATACGTTGTACGTTATACGTTGTACGTTATACGTTGTACGTTATACGTTATACGTTGTTCGTTATACGTTATACGTTATACGTTATACGTTATACGTTATACGATATACGTTATACGTTATACGTTATACGTTATACGTTGTTCGTTATACGTTATACGTTATACGTTATTCGTTATACGTTATACGTTATACATTACATGTTATACGTTATACGTTATACGTTATACGTTATACGTTATACGTTATACGTTATAACGTTATACGTTATACGTTATACGTTATACGTTATACGTTATACGTTATACGTTATACGTTATACGTTATACGTTATACGATATACGTTATACGTTATACGTTATACGTTATACGTCATACGTTATACGTTATTCGTAATACGTTATACGTGATTCGTTATACGTTATTCGTTATACGTTATACGTTATACATTACATGTTATACGTTATACGTTATACGTTATACGTTATACGTTATACGTTATACGTTATACGTTATACGTTATACGTTATACGTTATACGTTATACGTTATACGTTATACGTTATACGTTATACGATATACGTTACACGTTATACGTTATACGTTATACGTTATACGTTATACGTCTTACGTTATACGTCATTCGTAATACGTTATACGTGACACGTTATACGTTGTACGTTATACGTTATACGTTATACGTTATACGTTATACGTTATACGTTATACGTTATACGTTATACGTTATACGTTGTACGTTATACGTTATACGTTATACGTTATACGTTATTCGTTATACGTTATACGTTATACATTACATGTTTTACGTTATACGTTATACGTTATACGTTATACGTTATACGTTATACGTTATAAGTTATACGTTATACGTTATACGTTATACGTTGTACGTTGTACGTTGTACGTTATACGTTATACGTTATACGTCATACGTTATACGTTATTCGTAATACGTTATACGTGATACGTTATACGTTGTACGTTATACGTTATACGTTATACGTTATAAGTTATACGTTATACGTCATAGGTTATACGTTATACGTTATACATTATACGTTATACGTTATACGTTATACGTTATACGTTATGCGTTATACGTTATACGTTATACGTTATACGTTATACGTTATAAGTAATACGTTATACGTCATAGGTTATACGTTATACGTTATACATTATACGTTATACGTTATACGTTATACGTTATACGTTATGCGTTATACGTTATACGTTATACGTTATACGTTATACGTTATACGTTATACGTTATACTTTATACGTTATACGTTATACGTTATACGTTATACGTTATACGTTATACGTTATACGTTATACGTTATACGTTATACGATATACGTTACACGTTATACGTTATACGTTATACGTTATACGTTATACGTCATACGTTATACGTCATTCGTAATACGTTATACGTGATACGTTATACGTTGTACGTTATACGTTATACGTTATACGTTATACGTTATACGTTATACGTTATACGTTATACGTTATACGTTGTACGTTATACGTTATACGTTATACGTTATACGTTATTCGTTATACGTTATACGTTATACATTACATGTTTTACGTTATACGTTATACGTTATACGTTATACGTTATACGTTATACGTTATACGTTATACGTTATACGTTATACGTTATACGTCATACGTTATACGTTATTCGTAATACGTTATACGTGATACGTTATACGTTGTACGTTATACGTTATACGATATACGTTATACGTTATACGTTATACGTTATACGTTATACGTTATACGTTGTACGTTGTACGTTGTACGTTATACGTTATACGTTATACGTTATACGTTATACGTTATACGTTATACGTTATACGTTATACGTTATACGTTATACGTTATACGTTATACGTTATACGTCATACGTTATACGTTATACGTTATACGTTATACATTATACGTTATACGATTTACGTTATACGTTATGCGTTATACGTTGTACGTTATACGTTATACGTTATACGTCATACGTTATACGTTATTCGTAATACGTTATACGTGATACGTTATACGTTGTACGTTATACGTTATACGTTATACGTTATAAGTTATACGTTATACGTCATAGGTTATACGTTATACGTTACACGTTATACGTTATTCGGTATGCGTTACAAGTTATACGTTATACGTTATACGTTATACGTTATACGTTATACGTTATACGTTATACGTTATACGTTATACGTTATACGTTATACGTTATACGTTATACGTTATACGTTATACGTTATACGTTATAAGTAATACGTTATACGTCATAGGTTATACGTTATACGTTATACATTATACGTTATACGTTATACGTTATACGTTATACGTTATGCGTTATACGTTATACGTTATACGTTATACGTTATACGTTATACGTTATACGTTATACTTTATACGTTATACGTTATACGTTATACGTTATACGTTATACGTTATACGTTATACGTTATACGTTATACGTTATACGATATACGTTACACGTTATACGTTATACGTTATACGTTATACGTTATACGTCATACGTTATACGTCATTCGTAATACGTTATACGTGATACGTTATACGTTGTACGTTATACGTTATACGTTATACGTTATACGTTATACGTTATACGTTATACGTTATACGTTATACGTTGTACGTTATACGTTATACGTTATACGTTATACGTTATTCGTTATACGTTATACGTTATACATTACATGTTTTACGTTATACGTTATACGTTATACGTTATACGTTATACGTTATACGTTATACGTTATACGTTATACGTTATACGTTATACGTCATACGTTATACGTTATTCGTAATACGTTATACGTGATACGTTATACGTTGTACGTTATACGTTATACGATATACGTTATACGTTATACGTTATACGTTATACGTTATACGTTATACGTTGTACGTTGTACGTTGTACGTTATACGTTATACGTTATACGTTATACGTTATACGTTATACGTTATGCGTTATACGTCCTACGATATTCGTTATACGTTATACGTTATTAGTTATACGTTATACGTTATACGTTATACGTCATAGGTTATACGTTATACGTTATGCGTTACACGTTATACGTTATACGTTATACGTTATTCGTTATACGTTATAAGTAATACGTTATACGTCATAGGTTATACGTTATACGTTATACATTATACGTTATACGTTATACGTTATACGTTATACGTTATGCGTTATACGTTATACGTTATACGTTATACGTTATACGTTATACGTTATACGTTATACTTTATACGTTATACGTTATACGTTATACGTTATACGTTATACGTTATACGTTATACGTTATACGTTATACGTTATACGATATACGTTACACGTTATACGTTATACGTTATACGTTATACGTTATACGTCATACGTTATACGTCATTCGTAATACGTTATACGTGATACGTTATACGTTGTACGTTATACGTTATACGTTATACGTTATACGTTATACGTTATACGTTATACGTTATACGTTATACGTTATACGTTATACTTTATACGTTATACGTTATACGTTATACGTTATACGTTATACGTTATACGTTATACGTTATACGTTATACGTTATACGATATACGTTACACGTTATACGTTATACGTTATACGTTATACGTTATACGTCATACGTTATACGTCATTCGTAATACGTTATACGTGATACGTTATACGTTGTACGTTATACGTTATACGTTATACGTTATACGTTATACGTTATACGTTATACGTTATACGTTATACGTTGTACGTTATACGTTATACGTTATACGTTATACGTTATTCGTTATACGTTATACGTTATACATTACATGTTTTACGTTATACGTTATACGTTATACGTTATACGTTATACGTTATACGTTATACGTTATACGTTATACGTTATACGTTATACGTCATACGTTATACGTTATTCGTAATACGTTATACGTGATACGTTATACGTTGTACGTTATACGTTATACGATATACGTTATACGTTATACGTTATACGTTATACGTTATACGTTATACGTTGTACGTTGTACGTTGTACGTTATACGTTATACGTTATACGTTATACGTTATACGTTATACGTTATGCGTTATACGTCCTACGATATTCGTTATACGTTATACGTTATTAGTTATACGTTATACGTTATACGTTATACGTCATAGGTTATACGTTATACGTTATGCGTTACACGTTATACGTTATACGTTATACGTTATACGTTATACGTTATACGTTATACGTTATACGTTATACGTTATACGTTATACGTTATACGTTATACGTTATACGTTATACGTTATACGTTATACGTTATACGTTATACGATATACGTTGTACGTTATACGTTATACGTTATACGTTATTCGTTATACGTTATACGTTATACATTACATGTTATACGTTATACGTTATACGTTATACGTTATACGTTATACGTTATACGTTATACGTTATACGTTATACGTTGTTCGTTATACGTTATACGTTATACGTTATTCGTTATACGTTATACGTTATACGTTATTCGTCATAAGTTATACGTTATACGTTATACGTTATACGTTATACGTTATGCGTTATAGGTCCTACGATATTCGTTATACGTCATACGTTATTAGTTATACGTTATACGTTATACGTTATACGTCATAGGTTATACGTTATACGTTATGCGTTATACGTTATACGTTATACGTTATACGTTATACGTTATACGTTACACGTTATACGTTATACGTTATACGTTATACGTTATACGTTATACGTTATACGTTATACGTTATACGTTATACGTTATACGTTATACGTTATACGTTATACGTTATACGTTATACGTTATACGTTATACGTTATACGTTATACGTTATACGTTATACGTTATACGTTATACTTTATACGTTATACGTTATGCGTTATACGTTATGCGTTATACGTTATGCGTTATACGTTATGCGTTATACGTTATGCGTTATACGTTATACGTTATACGTTATACGTTATACGTTATACGTTATACGTTCTACGTTATACGTTGTACGTTATACGTTGTACGTTATACGTTGTACGTTATACGTTGTACGTTATACGTTATACGTTGTTCGTTATACGTTATACGTTATACGTTATACGTTATACGTTATACGTTATACGATATACGTTATACGTTATACGTTATACGTTATACGTTATACGTTATACGTTATACGATATACGTTACACGTTATACGTTATACGTTATACGTTATACGTTATACGTCTTACGTTATACGTCATTCGTAATACGTTATACGTGACACGTTATACGTTGTACGTTATACGTTATACGTTATACGTTATACGTTATACGTTATACGTTATACGTTATACGTTATACGTTATACGTTGTACGTTATACGTTATACGTTATACGTTATACGTTATTCGTTATACGTTATACGTTATACATTACATGTTTTACGTTATACGTTATACGTTATACGTTATACGTTATACGTTATATGTTATACGTTATACGTTATACGTTATACGTTATACGTCATACGTTATACGTTATTCGTAATACGTTATACGTGATACGTTATACGTTGTACGTTATACGTTATACGATATACGTTATACGTTATACGTTATACGTTATACGTTATACGTTATTCGTTGTACGTTGTACGTTGTACGTTATACGTTATACGTTATACGTCATACGTTATACGTTATTCGTAATACGTTATACGTGATACGTTATACGTTGTACGTTATACGTTATACGTTATACGTTATAAGTTATACGTTATACGTCATAGGTTATACGTTATACGTTATACATTATACGTTATACGTTATACGTTATACGTTATACGTTATGCGTTATACGTTATACGTTATACGTTATACGTTATACGTTATAAGTAATACGTTATACGTCATAGGTTATACGTTATACGTTATACATTATACGTTATACGTTATACGTTATACGTTATACGTTATGCGTTATACGTTATACGTTATACGTTATACGTTATACGTTATACGTTATACGTTATACTTTATACGTTATACGTTATACGTTATACGTTATACGTTATACGTTATACGTTATACGTTATACGTTATACGTTATACGATATACGTTACACGTTATACGTTATACGTTATACGTTATACGTTATACGTCATACGTTATACGTCATTCGTAATACGTTATACGTGATACGTTATACGTTGTACGTTATACGTTATACGTTATACGTTATACGTTATACGTTATACGTTATACGTTATACGTTATACGTTGTACGTTATACGTTATACGTTATACGTTATACGTTATTCGTTATACGTTATACGTTATACATTACATGTTTTACGTTATACGTTATACGTTATACGTTATACGTTATACGTTATACGTTATACGTTATACGTTATACGTTATACGTTATACGTCATACGTTATACGTTATTCGTAATACGTTATACGTGATACGTTATACGTTGTACGTTATACGTTATACGATATACGTTATACGTTATACGTTATACGTTATACGTTATACGTTATACGTTGTACGTTGTACGTTGTACGTTATACGTTATACGTTATACGTTATACGTTATACGTTATACGTTATACGTTATACGTTATACGTTATACGTTATACGTTATACGTTATACGTTATACGTCATACGTTATACGTTATACGTTATACGTTATACATTATACGTTATACGATTTACGTTATACGTTATGCGTTATACGTTGTACGTTATACGTTATACGTTATACGTCATACGTTATACGTTATTCGTAATACGTTATACGTGATACGTTATACGTTGTACGTTATACGTTATACGTTATACGTTATAAGTTATACGTTATACGTCATAGGTTATACGTTATACGTTACACGTTATACGTTATTCGGTATGCGTTACAAGTTATACGTTATACGTTATACGTTATACGTTATACGTTATACGTTATACGTTATACGTTATACGTTATACGTTATACGTTATACGTTATACGTTATACGTTATACGTTATACGTTATACGTTATACGTTATACGTTATACGTTATACGTTATACGTTATACGTTGTACGTTGTACGTTGTACCTTATACGTTATACGTTATACGTTATACGTTATACGTTATACATTACATGTTATACGTTATACGTTATACGTTATACGTTATACGTTATACGTTATACGTTATGCGTTATACGTTATACGTTATACGTTATACGTTATACGTTATACGTTATACGTTATACGTTATACGTTATGCGTTATACGTTATACGTTATACGTTATACGTTATACGTTATACGTTATACGTTATACTTTATACGTTATACGTTATACGTTATACGTTATACGTTATACGTTATACGTTATACGTTATACGTTATACGTTATACGATATACGTTACACGTTATACGTTATACGTTATACGTTATACGTTATACGTCATACGTTATACGTCATTCGTAATACGTTATACGTGATACGTTATACGTTGTACGTTATACGTTATACGTTATACGTTATACGTTATACGTTATACGTTATACGTTATACGTTATACGTTATACGTGATACGTTATACGTTGTACGTTATACGTTATACGTTATACGTTATACGTTATACGTTATACGTTATACGTTATACGTTATACGTTATACGTTATACTTTATACGTTATACGTTATACGTTATACGTTATACGTTATACGTTATACGTTATACGTTATACGTTATACGTTATACGATATACGTTACACGTTATACGTTATACGTTATACGTTATACGTTATACGTCATACGTTATACGTCATTCGTAATACGTTATACGTGATACGTTATACGTTGTACGTTATACGTTATACGTTATACGTTATACGTTATACGTTATACGTTATACGTTATACGTTATACGTTGTACGTTATACGTTATACGTTATACGTTATACGTTATTCGTTATACGTTATACGTTATACATTACATGTTTTACGTTATACGTTATACGTTATACGTTATACGTTATACGTTATACGTTATACGTTATACGTTATACGTTATACGTTATACGTCATACGTTATACGTTATTCGTAATACGTTATACGTGATACGTTATACGTTGTACGTTATACGTTATACGATATACGTTATACGTTATACGTTATACGTTATACGTTATACGTTATACGTTGTACGTTGTACGTTGTACGTTATACGTTATACGTTATACGTTATACGTTATACGTTATACGTTATGCGTTATACGTCCTACGATATTCGTTATACGTTATACGTTATTAGTTATACGTTATACGTTATACGTTATACGTCATAGGTTATACGTTATACGTTATGCGTTACACGTTATACGTTATACGTTATACGTTATACGTTATACGTTATACGTTATACGTTATACGTTATACGTTATACGTTATACGTTATACGTTATACGTTATACGTTATACGTTATACGTTATACGTTATACGTTATACGATATACGTTGTACGTTATACGTTATACGTTATACGTTATTCGTTATACGTTATACGTTATACATTACATGTTATACGTTATACGTTATACGTTATACGTTATACGTTATACGTTATACGTTATACGTTATACGTTATACGTTGTTCGTTATACGTTATACGTTATACGTTATTCGTTATACGTTATACGTTATACGTTATTCGTCATAAGTTATACGTTATACGTTATACGTTATACGTTATACGTTATGCGTTATAGGTCCTACGATATTCGTTATACGTCATACGTTATTAGTTATACGTTATACGTTATACGTTATACGTCATAGGTTATACGTTATACGTTATGCGTTATACGTTATACGTTATACGTTATACGTTATACGTTATACGTTATACGTTATACGTTACACGTTATACGTTATACGTTATACGTTATACGTTATACGTTATACGTTATACGTTATACGTTATACGTTATACGTTATACGTTATACGTTATACGTTATACGTTATACGTTATACGTTATACGTTATACGTTATACGTTATACGTTATACGTTATACGTTATACGTTATACTTTATACGTTATACGTTATGCGTTATACGTTATGCGTTATACGTTATGC
>NW_027479640.1:0-85866 GCF_051014685.1 Ptiloglossa arizonensis
ATAACGTATAGTGTGCAACGTATAACGTATAACGTATAACGTATAACGTACAACGTATAACGTATAACGTTAACGTATACGTATAACGTATAACGTATAACGGTATAACGTATAACGTATAACGTATAACGTATAACGTATAACGTAGAACGTATAACGTATAACGTATAACTTATAACGGTCTAACGTATAACGTATAACGTAAAACGTATAACGTATAACGTATAACGTATAACATATAATATATAACGCATATGCTAGAACTTATGCCGCATAACGTATAGTGTGCAACGTATAACGTATAACGTACCAACGTATAACGTATAACGTAATATCGTATAATGTATAACGTATAACGTATAGCGTATAAACGTATAACGCTATAACGTATTATACACGTATAACGTATAACCGTATAACGTATAACGTATAACGTATAACGTATAACGTCTAACGTATAACGTAATAACGTATAACGTATGAAACGTATAACGTATAACGTATAACGTATAACGTATAACGTATAACGTATAACGTATAACGTATAAACGTATAACGTATAACGTATAAGTATAACGTATAACGTATAACGTATAACGTATAACGTATAACGTATAACGAATAAGCTATAACGTATTACGTATAACGTATAACATATAATGTATAACGGCATATCCTAGAACTTATGCTGAATAACGTATAACGTATAGCGTATAACGTATAACGTATAACGTATAACGTATAACGTATAACGTATAACGTATAACGTATAACGTATAACGTAATAACGTATAACGTATAACGTATAACCGTATAACGTATATCGTATAACGTATAACGTATAACAATTAATATATAACGCATATCCTAGAACCTTATGCGGTATAACGTATAGTGTTATAACGTATAACGTATACGTATAGTGTATAACGTATAACGTATAACGTATAGTGTATAAACGTATAAACGTATAAAGTATAACGTATAACTTTAAACGTATAAACGTATAACGTATAACGTATACGTATAACGTATAACGTATAACGTATAACGTATAACGTATAACGTATAACGTATAACGTATAACGTATAACGTATATCGTGTAACGTATAACGTATAACGTATAGCGTATAACGTATATCGCATAACGTATAACGTATAACGTATAACGTATAACGTATAACGTATTACGTATAACGTATAACGTATAATGTATAACGCATATCCTAGAACTATATGCTGAATAACCGTATCAACGTATAACGTATAACGACGTATAACGTATAACGTATAACGAATAACGTAAACGTATAACGTATAACGTACGTATAACGTATAACGTATAACGTATAACGTATAACGTATAACGTATAACGTATAACGTATAACGTATAACGTATAACGTATAACGTATAACGTATAACGTATAAACGTATAACGTATAACGTAATACGTATAAACGTATAACGTATAACGTATAACGTATAACGTATAACGTATAACGTATAACGTTAACGTATAACGTATAACGTATTAACGTATAACGTATAACGTATAACGTATAACGTATAACGTATAACGTATAACGTATAACGTATAACGTATAACGTATAACGTATAACGTATAACGTATTAACGTATAACGTATAACGTATAACGTATAACGTATAACGTATAACGTGATAACGTATAACGTATAACGTATAACGTATAACGTATAACGTATAACGTAGTAAACGTATAACGTATAACGTATAACGTATAACGTATAACGTATAACGTATAACGTATAACGTATAACGTATAACGTATAACGTATAACGTATAACGTATAACGTATAACGTATAAACGTATGACATATAATGTATAACGCATATCCTAGAACTTATTCTGAATAACGTATAACGTATAAACGTATAACGTATAACGTATAACGTGTAACGTATAACGTCTATCGTGTAACGTATAACCGTGTAACGTATAACGTATAACGTGTAACGTAAACGTATAACGTATACGTATAACGTATAACAACGTATAACGTAAAACGTATAACGTATATCGTGTAACGTATAACTGTATAACCGTATAGCGTATAACGTATATCGCATAATCGTATAACGTATAACGTATAATGTATAACGTATAATACGTATAACGTATAACGTATAACGTATAACATATAATGTATAACGCATATCCTAGAACTTATGCTGAATAACGTATAACGTATAACGTATAACGTATAACGTATAACGTGTAACGTGTTAAACGTATAAACGTATATCGTGTAACGTATAACGTGTAACCGTATACCGTATACGTATAACGTATAACGTATAACGTATAACGTATAACGTACGTAACGTATACTTAACGTATAACGTATAACGTATAACGTAATAACGTATAACGTAGTAAGCGTATAACGTATAAGCCTAGTATAATATGTAAGTAACGCATATCCTAGAGAACTTATGCTGAATACGTATAACGTAATAACGTATAACGTATAACGTATTAACGTGATAACGTACGTATAACGTATATCGTGTACGTGAAACGATCTAACGTGTAACGTATACCGTATAACGATATAACCGTATAACGTATAATCGTAATAACGCATAACGTATAACGTATATCGTATACACGTAACGTATAACGTATAACGCTATATCGTATAACGTATAACGTGATAACATATAATATATAACGCATATCCTAGAACTTATGCCGTATAACGTATAGTGTGCCAACGTATAACGTATAACGTATAACGTATAACGTACAACGTATAACGTATAACGTATAACGTATAACGTATAACGTATAACGTATAACGTATAACGTATAACGTATAACGTATAACGTATAACGTATAACGTATAACGTAGAACGTATAACGTATAACGTATATACGTATAACGTCTAACGTATAACGTATAACGTATAAAACGTATAACGTATAACGTATAACGTATAACATATAATATATAACGCATATGCTAGAACTTATGCCGCATAACGTATAGTGTGCAACGTATAACGTAGTAACGTACAACGTATAACGTATAACGCTAATACGTATAATGTATAACGTATAACGTATAACGTATAACGTATAACGTATAACGTATAACGTATAACGTATAACGTATAACGTATAACGTATAACGTCTAACGTATAACGTATAGAACGTGAATAACGTATAACGTATAACGTATAACATATAATATATAACGCATATCCCTAGAACTATTGCCGTATAACGTATAGTGTGCAAACGTATAACGTCAACGTATAACGTATAACGTATAACCGTATAACGTATAAACGTATATCGTGTAACGTATAACGTGTAACGTATAACGTAAAGTAAGTAGTAACGTATAACGTATAACGTATAACGTATAACGTATAGACGTATAACGTATAACGTATAACGTAGTATAACGTATAACGTATAACGTATAACGATAACGTATAACGTATAACGTAATAACGTATAACGTATAACGATAACGTATAACGTATAACGTATAACGTATAACGTATAACGTATAACGTATAACGTATAACGTATAACGTATAACGTATAACGTATAACGTATAACGTATAACGTATAACTTATAACGTATAACGACTAATAACGTATAACGTATAACGTATAACGTATAACGTATACGTATAACGTATAACATATAATGTATAACGCATATCCTAGAACTTATGCTGAAATAACGTATAACGTATAGCGTATAACGAATAACGTATAACGTATAACGTATAACGATATAACGTATAACGTATAACGTATAACGTATAACGTATAACGTATAACGTATAACGTATAACGTATAACGTATAACGTATATCGTATATACGTATAACGTATAACAATTAATATATAACGCATATCCTAGAACTTATGCGGTATAACGTATAGTGTATAACGTATAACGTATAACGTATAGTGTATTAACGTATAACGTATAACGTATAGTGTAAAACGTATAACGTATAACGTATAACGTATAACTTTTAACAGTATAACGTATAGAACGTATAACGTAATACGTATAACGTATAACGTAAACGTATAACGTATAACGTATAACGTATAACGTATAACGTTATAACGTATAACGTATATCGTGTAACGTATAACGTATAACGTATAGCGTATAACGTATATCGCATAACGTATAACGTATAACGTATAACGTATAACGTATAACGTATAACGTATAACGTATAATGTATAACGCATATCCTAGAACTTATGCTGAATAACGTATAACGTATAACGTATAACGTATAACGTATAACGTATAACGTATAACGTATAACGTATAACGTATAACGTATAACGTATAACGTATAACGTATAACGTATAACGTATAACGTGTAACGTATAACGTATATCGTGTAACGTATAACGTGTAACGTATACCGGTATAAACGTATAATTAACGTATAACGTATACACGTATAACGTATAACGTATATCGTAATAACGTATAACGTATAACGTATAACGTATACGTATAACGTATAACATATAATATATAACGCATATCCTAGAACTTATGCCGTATAACGTATAGTGTGCAACGTATAACGTAGAACGTATAACGTATAACGTACAACGTATAACGTATAACGTATAACGTATAACGTATAACGTATAAACGAATAACGTATAACGTTATAACGTATAACGTATAACGTATAACGTATAACGTAGAACGTATAACGTATAACGTATAACGTATAACGTCTAAGCGTATAACGGTATAACGTATAACGTATAAACGTATAACGTATAACGTATAACATATAATATATAACGCCTATGCTAGAACTTATGCCGCATAACGTATAGTTGGTGCAACGTATAACGTATAACGTACAACGTATAACGTATAACGTAATACGTATAATGTATAACGTATAACGTAAAACGTATAACGTATAACGATAACGTAGAACGTATACGTATAACGTATAACGTATAACGTATAACGTATAACGTCTAACGTATAACGTATAACGTATAACGTATAACGTATAACGTAGATAACATATAATATATAACGCAGTATCCTAGAACTTATGCCGTATAACGTATAGTGTGCAACGTATAACGTATAGACGTATAACGTATAACGTTATAACGTATAACGTATAACGTATATCGTGTAACGTATAACGTGTAACGTATAACGTATAAAAGTATAACGTATAACGTATAACGTATAACGTATAACGTATAACGTATAACGTATAACGTATAACGTATAACGTATAACGTATAACGTATAACGTATAACGTATAACGTATAACGTATAACGTATAACGTATAACGTATAACGTATAACGTATAACGTATAACGTATAACGTATAACGTATAACGTATAACGTATAACGTATAACGTATAACGTATAACGTATAACGTATAACGTATAACGTATAACGTATAACGTATAGCACGTAATAACGTATAACGTATAACGTATAACGTATAACGTATACGTATAACGTATAACATATAATGTATAACGCATATCCTAGAACTTATGCTGAATAACGTATAACGTATAGCGTAATAACGTATAACGTATAACGTATAACGTATAACGTATAACGTATAACGTATAACGTATAACGTATACGAATAACGTATAACGTATAACGTATAACGTATAACGTATAACGTATAACGTATATCGTATAACGTATAACGTATAACAATTAATATATAACGCATATCCTAGAACTTATGCGGTATAACGTATAGTGTATAACGTATAACGTATAACGTATAGTGTATAACGTATAACGTATAACGTATAGTGTATAACGTATAACGTATAACGTATAACGTATAACTTTTAACGTATAACGTATAACGTATAACGTAATACGTATAACGTATAACGTATAACGTATAACGTATAACGTATAACGTATAACGTTTAACGTATAACGTATATCGTGTACGTATAACGTATAACGTATAGCGTATAACGTATATCGCATAACGTATAACGTATAACGTATAACGTATAACGTATAACGTAAACGTATAACGTATAATGTATAACGCATATCCTAGAACTTATGCTGAATAACGTATAACGTATAACGTATAACGTATAACGTATAAACGTATAACGTATAACGTATAACGTATAACGTATAACGTATAACGTATAACGTATAACGTATAACGTATAACGTATAACGTATAACGTATATTCGTATAACGTATATAACGTATAACGTATAACGTATAACGTATAACGTATGACATATAATGTATATACGCATATCCTAGAACTTATGCTGAATAACGTATAACGTATAACGTATAACGTATAACGTATAACGTGCTAACGTATAACGTATATCGTGTAACGTATAACGTGTAACGTTATAACGTATAACGTGTAACGTATAACGTATACGTATAACGTATTAACGATATCGTATAACGTATAACGTATAACGTATAACGTATAACGTATAACGTATAAAGTATAACGTATAACGTACGTATAACGTATAACATATAATGGTATAACGCATATCCTAGGACTTATGCTGAATAACGTATAACCTATAGCGTATAAACGTATAACGTATAACGTATAACGTATAACGTATAACGTCATAACGATAACGTATACGTATAACGTATAACGTATAACGTATAACGTATAACGTATATCGTATAACGTATATCGTATAACGTATAACGTATAACAATTAATATATAACGCATATCCTAGAACTTATGCGGTATAACGTATAGTGTATAAACGTATAACGTATAACGTATACGTGTATAACGTTATAACGTATAACGTATAGTGTATAACGTATAACGTATAACGTATAACGTATAACTTTTAACGTATAACGTATAACGTATAACGTAATACGTATAACGTATAACGTATAACGTATAACGTATAACGTATAACGTATAACGTATAACGTATAACGTGTAACGTATAACGTATAACGTATAGCGTATAACGTATATCGCATAACGGTATAACGTATAACGAAGTATAACGTATAAACGTATAACGTATAAACGTATAACGTATATCGTGTAACGTATAACCGTGTAACGTATAACGTATTAAGTATAACGTATAACGTATAACGTATAACGTATAACGTATAACGTATAACGTATAACGTATACGTATAACCTATAACGTATAACGTATAACGTATAACGTATAACGTATAACGTATAACGTATAACGTATAACGTATAACGTATAAACGTATAACGTATAACGTATAACGTATAACGTATAACGTATAACGTATAACGTATAAACGTATAACGTATAACGTATAACGTATAACGTATAACGTATAACATATAACGTATAACGTATAACGTATAACGTATAACGTATAACGTATAACGTATAACGTATAACGTATACGTATAACGTATAACATATAATGTATAACGCATATCCTAGAACTTATGCTGAATAACGTATAACGTATAGCGTATAACGTATAACGGTATAACGTATAACGTATAACGTATAACGTATAACGTATAACGTATAACGTATAACGTATAACGTATAACGTTAACGTATAACGTATATCGTATAACGTATAACGTATAACAATTAATATATAACGCATATCCTAGAACTTATGCGGTATAACGTATAGTGTATATAACGTATAACGTATAACGTATAGTGTATAACGTATAACGTATAACGTATAGTGTATAACGTATAACGTATAACGTATAACGTATAACTTTTAACGTATAACGTATAACGGACTAACGTAATACGTATAACGTATAACGTATAAACGTATAACGTATAACGTATAAACGTATAACGTATAACGTATATCGTGTAACGTATAACGTATAACGTATAGCGTATAACGTATATCGCATAACGTATCAAACGTATAACGTATAAACGTATAACGTATAACGTATAACGTATAACGTATAATGTATAACGCATATCCTAGAACTTATGCTGAATAACGTATAACGTATAAACGTATAACGTATAACGTATAACGTATAACGTATAACGTATAACGTATAACGTATAACGTATAACGTATAACGTATAACGTATAACGTATAACGTATAACGTATAACGTATAACGTATAACGTATAACGTATAACGTATAAACGTATAACGTATAACGTATAACGTATAACGTATAACGTATAACGTATAACGTAATACGTATAACGTATAACGTATAACGTATAACGTATAACGTATAACGTATAACGTATAACGTATAACGTATAACGTATAACGTATAACGTATAACGTATAACGTATAACGTATAACGTATAACGTACTAACGTATAACGTATAACGTATAACACGTATAACGTATAACGTATAACGGTATAACGTATAACGTATAACGTATAACGTATAACGTATAACGTATAACGTATAACGTATAACGTATAACGTATAACGTATAACGTATAACGTATAACGTATAACGTATACGTTATAACGTATAACATATAATGTATAACGCATATCCTAGAACTTATGCTGAATAACGTATAACGTATAGCGAATAACGTATAACGTATAACGTATAACGTATAACGTATAACGTATAACGTATAACGTAAAACGTATAACGTATAACGTATAACGTATAACGTATAACGTATAACGTATAACGTATAACGTATAACGTATAACGTATAACGTATAACGTATAACGTATACGTATAACGTATAACATATAATGTATAACGCATATCCTAGAACTTATGCTGAATAACGTATAAGTATAGCGTATAACGTATAACGTATAACGTATAACGTATAACGTATAACGTATAACGTATAACGTATAACGTATAACGTATAACGTATAACGTATAACGTATAACGTATAACGTATATCGTTAACGTATAACGTATAACAATTAATAATAGTAACGCATATCCTAGAACTTATGCGGTATAACGTATAGTGTATAACGTATAACGTATAACGTATAGTGTATAACGTATAACGTATATCGTATAGTGTATAACGTATAACGTATAACGTATAACGTATAACTTTAACGTATAACGTATAACGTATAACGTAATACGTATAACGTATAACGTATAACGTAAACGTATAACGTATAACGTATAACGTATAACGTATAACGTATATCGTGTAACGTATAACGTATAACGTATAGCGTATAACGTATATCGCATAAGCGTATAACGTATAACGTATAACGTATAACGTATAACGTATAACGTATAACGTATAATGTATAACGCATATCCTAGAAGTTATGCTGAATAACGTATAACGTATAACGTATAACGTATAACGTATAACGTATAACGTATAACGTATAACGTATAACGTATAACGTATAACGTATAACGTATAACGTATAACGTATAACGTATAACGTATAACGTATAACGTATAACGTATAACGTATAACGTATAACGTATAACGTATAACGTATAACGTATAACGTATAACGTATAAACGTATAACGTATAACGTATAACGTATAACGTATAACGTATAACGTATAACGTATAACGTATAACGTAATACGTATAACGTATAACGTATAACGTATAACGTATAAACGTATAAACGTATAACGTATAAACGTATAAACGGTATAACGTATAACGTATAACGTATAACGTATAACGTATAACGTATAACGTATAACGTATAACGTATAACGTATAACGTATACGTATAACGTATAACGTATAACGTATAACGTATAACGTATAACGTATAACGTATAACGTATAACGTATAACGTATAACGTATACGTATAACGTATAACATATAATGTATAACGCATATCCTAGAACTTATGCTGAATAACGTATAAACGTATAGCGTATAACGTATAACGTATAACGTATAACGTATAACGTATAACGTATAACGTTTAACGTATAACGTATAACGTATAACGTATAACGTATAACGTATAACGTATAACGTATAACGTATATCGTATAACGTATAACGTATAACAATTAATATATAACGCATATCCTAGAACTTATGCGGTATAACGTATAGTGTATAACGTATAACGTATAAACGTATAGTGTATAACGTATAACGTATAACGTATAGTGTATAAACGTATAACGTATAACGTATAACGTATAACTTTTAACGTGTAACGTATAACGTATAACGTATAACGTATAAATATAATATATAACGCATATGCTAGAACTTATGCCGCATAACGTATAGTGTGCAACGTATAACGTATAACGTATAACGTATAACGTATAACGTATAACGTATAACGTAGTAACGTATAACGTATAACGTCTAACGTATAACGTATAACGTATAACGTATAACGTATAACGTATAACGTATAAACATATAATATATAACGCATATGCTAGAACTTATGCCGCATAACGTATAGTGTGCAACGTATAACGTATAACGTATAACGTATAACGTATAATGTATAACGTATAACGGTATAACGTATAACGTATAACGTATAACGTATAACGTATAACGTGTAACGTATAAAGTATAACGTATAACGTATAACGTATAACGTATAACGTATACGTATAAACGTTATAACGTATAACGAATAATGTATAACGCATATCCTAGAACTTATGCTGAATAACGTATAACGTATAACGTATAACGTATAACGTATAACGTATAACGTATAAAGTAACGTTAACGTATAAAGCGTATAACGTATAACGTATAACGTATAACGTATAACGTATAACGTATAACGTATAACGTATAACGTATAATCGATAACGTATAACGTAATACGTATAACGTATAACGTATAACGTATAAACGTATAACGTATAAAGTATAGTGTATAACGTATAACGTATAACGTATAGTGTATACCGTATAACGTATAACGTATAGTGTATAACGTATAACGTATAACGTATAACGTATAACTTTTAAACGTATAACGTATAACGTATAACGTAATACGTATAACGTATAGCGTATAACGTATAACGTATAACGTATAACGTATAACGTATAACGTATAACGTATAACGTGTAACGTATGACGTATAACGTATATCGTATAACGTATATCGCATAACGTATAACGTAATAACGTATCACGTATAAAGGATAACGTGTAACGTATATCGTATATCGTATACCGTATAACGTACAACGAGTGACGTATAACGCATAACGTATAACGTATAACGTATAACGTATACCGAATAACGTATAACGTATAACGTATAACGTATAACGTATATCGTATAACGTATAACGTATAACAATTAATATATAACGCATATCCTAGAACTTATGCGGTATAACGTATAGTGTATAACGTATAACGTATAACGTATAGTGTATAACGTATAACGTATAACGTATAGTGTATAACGTATAACGGATATAACGTATAACGTATAACTTTTAACGTATAACGTATAACGTATAACGTATAACGTATAACCTATAATATATAACGCATATGCTAGAACTTATGCCGCATAACGTATTAGTGTGCAACGTATAACGTATAACGTATAACGTATAACGTATAACGTATAACGTATGTAACGTATAACGTATAACGTATAACGTCTAACGTATAACGTATAACGTATAACGTATAAACGTATAACGTATAACGTATAACATATAACTATATAACGCATATGCTAGAACTTATGCCGCATAACGTATAGTGTGCAACGTATAACGTATAAAGTATAACGTATAACGTATAATGTATAACGTATAACGTATAACGTATAAACGTATAACGTATAACGTATAACGTTATAACGTGTAACGTATAAAGTATACGTATAACGTAGTAACGTATAACGTATAACGTATAACGTACAACGTATAACGTATAACGTATAATGTATAACGCATATCCTAGAACTTATGCTGAATAACGTATAACGTATAACGTATAAGTATAACGTATAACGTATAACGTAATAACGTATAACGTATAACGTATAACGTATAACGTATAACGTATAACGTATAAACGTATAACGTATAACGTATAACGTATAACGTATAACGTATAAACGTATAACGTATAACGTAACTACGTATAAACGTATAACGTATAACGTATAACGTATAAACGTATTATCGTTAACGTATAGTGTATAACGTATAACGCTATAACGTATAGTGTATAACGTATAACGGTATAACGTATAGTGTATAACGTATAACGTATAACGTATAACGTATAACTTTTAAACGTATACGTATAACGTATAACGTAATACGTATAACGTATAGCGTATAACGTATAACGTATAACGTATAACGTATAACGTATAACGTATAACGTATAACGTGTAACGTATGACGTATAACGTATATCGTATACCGTATATCGCATAACGTATAACGTATAACGTATCACGTATAAAGGATAACGTGTAAACGTATATCGTATATCGTATACCGTATAACGTACAACGAGTGACGTATAACGCTATAACGTATAACGTATAACGTATAACGTATAACGTATAACGTATAACGTATAATGTATAACGTATAACGTATAACGTATAACGTATAACGTATAACGTATAACGTATCAACGTTGGAACGTATAAAGTATAACGTATAACGTATAACGTATAACGTATAACGTATAACGTATAACGTATAACGTATAAACGTATAATGTATAACGCATATCCTAGAACTTATGTTGAATAACGTATAACGTATAACGTATAACGTATAACGTATAACGTATAACGTATAACGTATAACGTATAACGTATAACGTATAACGTATAACGTATAACGTATAACGTATAACGTATAACGTATAACGTATAACGTATAACGTATAACGTATAACGTATAACGTATAACGTCTAACGTATAACGTATAACGTATAACGTATAACGTATAACGTATAACGTATAACGTATAACATATAATATATAACGCATATGCTAGAACTTATGCCGCATAACGTATAGTGTGCAACGTATAACGTATAACGTATAAAACGTATAGTGCAACGTATAACGTATAACGTATAACGTATAACGTATAACGTATAACGTATAACGTATAACGTATAACGTATAACGTATAACGTATAACGTATAACGTATAACGTATAACGTATAACGTATAACGTATAACGTATAACGTATAACGTATAACGTATAACGTATAACGTATAACGTATAACGTATAACGTATAACGTATAACGTATAACGTATAACGTATAACGTATAACGTATAACGTATAACGTATAACGTATAACGTATACGTATAACGTATAACGTATAACGTATAACGTATAACGTATAACGTATAACGTATAACGTATAACGTATAACGTATAACGTATAACGTAATACGTATAACTGTATAACGTATAACGTATAACGTATAACGTATAACGTATAACGTATAACGTATAACGTATAACGTATAACGTATAACGTATAACGTATAACGTCTAACGTATAACGTATAACGTATAACGTATAACGTATAACGTATAACATATAATATATAACGCATATCCTAGAACTTATGCCGTATAACGTATAGTGTGCAACGTATAACGTATAACGTATAACGTATAACGTATAACGTATAACGTATAACGTATAACGTATAACGTATATCGTGTAACGTATAACGTATAACGTATAACGTATAACGTATAACGTATAACGTATAACGTATAACGTATAACGTATAACGTATAACGTATAACGTATAACGTATAACGTATAACGTATAACGTGTAACGTATATCGTGTAACGTATAACGTGTAACGTATAACGTGTAACGTATAACGTATAACGTATAACGTATAACGTATAACGTATAACGTATAACGTATAACGTATAACGTATAACGTATAACGTATAACGTATAACGTATAACGTATAACGTATAACGTACAACGTATAACGTACAACGTATAACGTACAACGTATAACGTACAACGTATAACGTACAACGTATAACGTACAACGTATAACGTACAACGTATAACGTATAACGTATAACGTATAACGTATAACGTATAACGTATAACGTATAACGTATAACGTATAACGTATAACGTATAACGTACAACGTATAACGTACAACGTATAACGTAGAACGTATAATGTATAACGTAGAACGTATAACGTATAACGTATAACGTATAACGTATAACGTAGAACGTATAACGTATAACGTATAACGTATAACGTATAACGTATAACGTATAACGTATAACATATAATGTATAACGCATATCCTAGAACATATGCTGAATAACGTATAACGTATAACGTATAACGTATAACGTATAACGTGTAACGTATAACGTATATCGTGTAACGTATAACGTGTAACGTATACCGTATAACGTATAACGTATAACGTATAACGTATAACGTATAACGTATAACGTATAACGTATAACGTATAACGTATAACGTATAACGTATGACGTATAACGTATAACATATAATATATAACGCATATCCTAGAACTTATGCCGTATAACGTATAGTGTGCAACGTATAACGTATAACGTATAACGTATAACGTACAACGTATAACGTATAACGTATAACGTATAACGTATAACGTATAACGTATAACGTATAACGTATAACGTATAACGTATAACGTATAACGTAGAACGTATAACGTATAACGTATAACGTATAACGTCTAACGTATAACGTATAACGTATAACGTATAACGTATAACGTATAACGTATAACATATAATATATAACGCATATGCTAGAACTTATGCCGCATAACGTATAGTGTGCAACGTATAACGTATAACGTACAACGTATAACGTATAACGTAATACGTATAATGTATAACGTATAACGTATAACGTATAACGTATAACGTATAACGTATAACGTATAACGTATAACGTATAACGTCTAACTAATAACGTATAACGTATAACGTATAACGTATAACGTATAACATATAATATATAACGCATATCCTAGAACTTATGCCGTATAACGTATAGTGTGCAACGTATAACGTATAACGTATAACGTATAACGTATAACGTATAACGTATAACGTATAACGTATATCGTGTAACGTATAACGTGTAACGTATAACGTATAAAGTATAACGTATAACGTATAACGTATAACGTATAACGTATAACGTATAACGTATAACGTATAACGTATAACGTATAACGTATAACGTATAACGTATAACGTATAACGTATAAAGTATAACGTATAACGTATAACGTATAACGTATAACGTATAACGTATAACGTATAACGTATAACGTATAACGTATAACGTATAACGTATAACGTATATCGTGTAACGTATAACGTATAACGTATAGCGTATAACGTATATCGCATAACGTATAACGTATAACGTATAATGTATAACGTATAACGTATAACGTATAACGTATAATGTATAACGCATATCCTAGAACTTATGCTGAATAACGTATAACGTATAACGTATAACGTATAACGTATAACGTATAATGTATAACGCATATCCTAGAACTTATGCTGAATAACGTATAACGTATAACGTATAACGTATAACGTATAACGTATAACGTATAACGTATAACGTATAACGTATAACGTATAACGTATAACGTATAACGTATAACGTATAACGTAATACGTATAACGTATAACGTATAACGTATAACGTATAACGTATAACGTATAACGTATAACGTATAACGTATAACGTATAACGTATAACGTATAACGTATAACGTATAACGTATAACGTATAACGTATAACGTATAACGTATAACGTATAACGTATAACGTATAACGTATAACGTATAACGTATAACGTATAACGTATAACGTATAACGTATAACGTATAACGTATAACGTATAACATATAATGTATAACGCATATCCTAGAACTTATGCTGAATAACGTATAACGTATAACGTATAACGTATAACGTATAACGTATAACGTGTAACGTATAACGTATATCGTGTAACGTATAACGTGTAACGTATAACGTATAACGTATAACGTATAACGTATAACGTATAACGTATAACGTATAACGTATAACGTATAACGTATAACGTATAACGTATACGTATAACGTATAACATATAATGTATAACGCATATCCTAGAACTTATGCTGAATAACGTATAACGTATAGCGTATAACGCATAACGTATTACGTATAACGTATAACGTATAACGTATAACGTATAACGTATAACGTATAACGTATAACGTATAACGTATAACGTATAACGTATAACGTATAACGTATAACGTATAACGTATAACGTATAACGTATAACGTATAACGTATAACGTATAACGTGTAACGTATAACGTATAACGTATAGCGTATAACGTATATCGCATAACGTATAACGTATAACGTATAACGTATAACGTATAACGTATAACGTATAACGTATAACGTATAACGTATAACGTATAACGTATAACGTATAACGTATAACGTATAACGTATAACGTATAACGTAATACGTATAACGTATAACGTATAACGTATAACGTATAACGTACAACGTATAACGTATAACGTATAACGTATAACGTATAACGTATAACGTATACGTATAACGTATAACATATAATGTATAACGCATATCCTAGAACTTATGCTGAATAACGTATAACGTATAGCGTATAACGCATAACGTATTACGTATAACGTATAACGTATAACGTATAACGTATAACGTATAACGTATAACGTATAACGTATAACGTATAACGTATAACGTATAACGTATAACGTATATCGTATAACGTATAACGTATAACAATTAATATATAACGCATATCCTAGAACTTATGCGGTATAACGTATAGTGTATAACGTATAACGTATAACGTATAGTGTATAACGTATAACGTATAACGTATAGTGTATAACGTATAACGTATAACGTATAACGTATAACTTTTAACGTATAACGTATAACGTATAACGTAATACGTATAACGTATAACGTATAACGTATAACGTATAACGTATAACGTATAACGTATAACGTATAACGTGTAACGTATAACGTATAACGTATAGCGTATAACGTATATCGCATAACGTATAACGTATAACGTATAACGTATAACGTATAACGTATAACGTATAACGTATAACGTATAACGTATAACGTATAACGTATAACGTATAACGTATAACGTAATACGTATAACGTATAACGTATAACGTATAACGTATAACGTATAACGTATAACGTATAACGTATAACGTATAACGTATAACGTATAACGTATAACGTATAACGTATAACGTATAACGTATAACGTATAACGTATAACGTATAACGTATAACGTATAACGTATAACGTATAACGTATAACGTATAACGTATAACGTATAACGTATAACGTATAACGTATAACGTATAACGTATAACGTATAACGTATAACGTATAACGTATAACGTATAACGTATAACGTATAACGTATAACGTATAACGTATAACGTATAACGTATAACGTATAACGTATAACGTATAACGTATAACGTATAACGTATAACGTATACGTATAACGTATAACATATAATGTATAACGCATATCCTAGAACTTATGCTGAATAACGTATAACGTATAGCGTATAACGTATAACGTATAACGTATAACGTATAACGTATAACGTATAACGTATAACGTATAACGTATAACGTATAACGTATAACGTATAACGTATAACGTATAACGTATATCGTATAACGTATAACGTATAACAATTAATATATAACGCATATCCTAGAACTTATGCGGTATAACGTATAGTGTATAACGTATAACGTATAACGTATAGTGTATAACGTATAACATATAACGTATAGTGTATAACGTATAACGTATAACGTATAACGTATAACTTTTAACGTATAACGTATAACGTATAACGTAATACGTATAACGTATAACGTATACGTATAACGTATAACATATAATGTATAACGCATATCCTAGAACTTATGCTGAATAACGTATAACGTATAGCGTATAACGTATAACGTATAACGTATAACGTATAACGTATAACGTATAACGTATAACGTATAACGTATAACGTATAACGTATAACGTATAACGTATAACGTATAACGTATAACGTATAACGTATAACGTATAACGTATAACGTATAACGTATAACGTATAACGTATAACGTATAACGTATAACGTATAACGTATAACGTATAACGTATATCGTATAACGTATAACGTATAACAATTAATATATAACGCATATCCTAGAACTTATGCGGTATAACGTATAGTGTACAACGTATAACGTATAACGTATAACGTATAACGTATAACGTATAACGTATAACGTATATCGTATAACGTATAACGTATAACAATTAATATATAACGCATATCCTAGAACTTATGCTGAATAACGTATAACGTATAGCGTATAACGTATAACGTATAACGTATAACGTATAACGTATAACGTATAACGTATAACGTATAACGTATAACGTATAACGTATAACGTATAACGTATAACGTATAACGTATATCGTATAACGTATAACGTATAACAATTAATATATAACGCATATCCTAGAACTTATGCGGTATAACGTATAGTGTATAACGTATAACGTATAACGTATAGTGTATAACGTATAACGTATAACGTATAGTGTATAACGTATAACGTATAACGTATAACGTATAACTTTTAACGTATAACGTATAACGTATAACGTAATACGTATAACGTATAACGTATAACGTATAACGTATAACGTATAACGTATAACGTATAACGCATATCCTAGAACTTATGCTGAATAACGTATAACGTATAACGTATAACGTATAACGTATAACGTGTAACGTATTACGTATATCGTGTAACGTATAACGTGTAACGTATAACGTATAACGTGTAACGTATAACGTATAACGTATAACGTATAACGTATAACGTATAACGTATAACGTATAACGTATAACGTATAACGTATAACGTATAACGTATACGTATAACGTATAACATATAATGTATAACGCATATCCTAGAACTTATGCTGAATAACGTATAACGTATAGCGTATAACGTATAACGTATAACATATAATGTATAACGCATATCCTAGAACTTATGCTGAATAACGTATAACGTATAGCGTATAACGTATAACGTATAACGTATAACGTATAACGTATAACGTATAACGTATAACGTATAACGTATAACGTGTAACGTATAACGTATAACGTATAGCGTATAACGTATATCGCATAACGTATAACGTATAACGTATAACGTATAACGTATAACGTATAACGTATAACGTATAACGTATAACGTATAACGTATAACGTATAACGTATAACGTAATACGTATAACGTATAACGTATAACGTATAACGTATAACGTATAACGTATAACGTATAACGTATAACGTATAACGTATAACGTATAACGTATAACGTATAACGTATAACGTATAACGTATAACGTATAACGTATAACGTATAACGTATAACGTATAACGTATAACGTATAACGTATAACGTATAACGTATAACGTATAACGTATAACGTATAACGTATAACGTATAACGTATAACGTATAACGTATAACGTATAACGTATAACGTATAACGTATAACGTATAACGTATAACGTATAACGTATAACGTATAACGTATAACGTATAACGTATACGTATAACGTATAACATATAATGTATAACGCATATCCTAGAACTTATGCTGAATAACGTATAACGTATAGCGTATAACGTATAACGTATAACGTATAACGTATAACGTATAACGTATAACGTATAACGTATAACGTATAACGTATAACGTATAACGTATAACGTATAACGTATAACGTATAACGTATATCGTATAACGTATAACGTATAACAATTAATATATAACGCATATCCTAGAACTTATGCGGTATAACGTATAGTGTATAACGTATAACGTATAACGTATAGTGTATAACGTATAACGTATAACGTATAGTGTATAACGTATAACGTATAACGTATAACGTATAACCTTTAACGTATAACGTATAACGTATAACGTAATACGTATAACGTATAACGTATAACGTATAACGTATAACGTATAACGTATAACGTATATCGTGTAACGTATAACGTATAACGTATAGCGTATAACGTATATCGCATAACGTATAACGTATAACGTATAACGTATAACGTATAACGTATAACGTATAACGTATAACGTATAACGTATAATGTATAACGCATATCCTAGAACTTATGCTGAATAACGTATAACGTATAACGTATAACGTATAACGTATAACGTATAACGTATAACGTATAACGTATAACGTATAACGTATAACGTATAACGTATAACGTAATACGTATAACGTATAACGTATAACGTATAACGTATAACGTATAACGTATAACGTATAACGTATAACGTATAACGTATAACGTATAACGTATAACGTATAACGTATAACGTATAACGTATAACGTATAACGTATAACGTATAACGTATAACGTATAACGTATAACGTATAACGTATAACGTATAACGTATAACGTATAACGTATAACGTATAACGTATAACGTATAACGTATAACGTATAACGTATAACATATAATGTATAACGCATATCCTAGAACTTATGCTGAATAACGTATAACGTATAACGTATAACGTATAACGTATAACGTGTAACGTATAACGTATATCGTGTAACGTATAACGTGTAACGTATAACGTATAACGTGTAACGTATAACGTATAACGTATAACGTATAACGTATAACGTATAACGTATAACGTATAACGTATAACGTATAACGTATAACGTATAACGTATACGTATAACGTATAACATATAATGTATAACGCATATCCTAGAACTTATGCTGAATAACGTATAACGTATAGCGTATAACGTATAACGTATAACGAATAACGTATAACGTATAACGTATAACGTATAACGTATAACGTATAACGTATAACGTATAACCTATAACGTATAACGTATAACGTATAACGTATATCGTATAACGTATAACGTATAACAATTAATATATAACGCATATCCTAGAACTTATGCGGTATAACGTATAGTGTATAACGTATAACGTATAACGTATAGTGTATAACGTATAACGTATAACGTATAGTGTATAACGTATAACGTATAACGTATAACGTATAACTTTTAACGTATAACGTATAACGTATAACGTAATACGTATAACGTATAACGTATAACGTATAACGTATAACGTATAACGTATAACGTATAACGTATAACGTGTAACGTATAACGTATAACGTATAGCGTATAACGTATATCGCATAACGTATAACGTATAACGTATAACGTATAACGTATAACGTATAACGTATAACGTATAATGTATAACGCATATCCTAGAACTTATGCTGAATAACGTATAACGTATAACGTATAACGTATAACGTATAACGTATAACGTATAACGTATAACGTATAACGTATAACGTATAACGTATAACGTATAACGTATAACATATAATGTATAACGCATATCCTAGAACTTATGCTGAATAACGTATAACGTATAACGTATAACGTATAACGTATAACGTGTAACGTATAACGTATATCGTGTAACGTATAACGTGTAACGTATAACGTATAACGTGTAACGTATAACGTATAACGTATAACGTATAACGTATAACGTATAACGTATAACGTATAACGTATAACGTATAACGTATAACGTATAACGTATACGTATAACGTATAACATATAATGTATAACGCATATCCTAGAACTTATGCTGAATAACGTATAACGTATAGCGTATAACGTATAACGTATAACGAATAACGTATAACGTATAACGTATAACGTATAACGTATAACGTATAACGTATAACGTATAACGTATAACGTATAACGTATAACGTATAACGTATAACGTATATCGTATAACGTATAACGTATAACAATTAATATATAACGCATATCCTAGAACTTATGCGGTATAACGTATAGTGTATAACGTATAACGTATAACGTATAGTGTATAACGTATAACGTATAACGTATAGTGTATAACGTATAACGTATAACGTATAACGTATAACTTTTAACGTATAACGTATAACGTATAACGTAATACGTATAACGTATAACGTATAACGTATAACGTATAACGTATAACGTATAACGTATAACGTATAACGTGTAACGTATAACGTATAACGTATAGCGTATAACGTATATCGCATAACGTATAACGTATAACGTATAACGTATAACGTATAACGTATAACGTATAACGTATAATGTATAACGCATATCCTAGAACTTATGCTGAATAACGTATAACGTATAACGTATAACGTATAACGTATAACGTATAACGTATAACGTATAACGTATAACGTATAACGTATAACGTATAACGTATAACGTATAACGTATAACATATAATATATAACGCATATGCTAGAACTTATGCCGCATAACGTATAGTGTGCAACGTATAACGTATAACGTATAACGTATAACGTATAACGTATAACGTATAACGTATAACGTATAACGTATAACGTATAACGTATAACGTATAACGTATAACGTGTAACGTATAACGTATATCGTGTAACGTATAACGTGTAACGTATAACGTATAACGTGTAACGTATAACGTATAACGTATAACGTATAACGTATAACGTATAACGTATAACGTATAACGTATAACGTATAACGTATAACGTATAATGTATAACGCATATCCTAGAACTTATGCTGAATAACGTATAACGTATAACGTATAACGTATAACGTATAACGTATAACGTATAACGTATAACGTATAACGTATAACGTATAACGTATAACGTATAACGTATAACGTATAACGTATAACATATAATGTATAACGCATATCCTAGAACTTATGCTGAATAACGTATAACGTATAACGTATAACGTATAACGTATAACGTGTAACGTATAACGTATATCGTGTAACGTATAACGTGTAACGTATAACGTATAACGTGTAACGTATAACGTATAACGTATAACGTATAACGTATAACGTATAACGTATAACGTATAACGTATAACGTATAACGTGTAACGTATAACGTATATCGTGTAACGTATAACGTGTAACGTATAACGTATAACGTGTAACGTATAACGTATAACGTATAACGTATAACGTATAACGTATAACGTATAACGTATAACGTATAACGTATAACGTATAACGTATAACGTATACGTATAACGTATAACATATAATGTATAACGCATATCCTAGAACTTATGCTGAATAACGTATAACGTATAGCGTATAACGTATAACGTATAACGTATACGTATAACGTATAACATATAATGTATAACGCATATCCTAGAACTTATGCTGAATAACGTATAACGTATAGCGTATAACGTATAACGTATAACGAATAACGTATAACGTATAACGTATAACGTATAACGTATAACGTATAACGTATAACGTATAACGTATAACGTATACGTATAACGTATAACATATAATGTATAACGCATATCCTAGAACTTATGCTGAATAACGTATAACGTATAGCGTATAACGTATAACGTATAACGTATAACGTATAACGTATAACGTATAACGTATAACGTATAACGTATAACGTATAACGTATAACGTATAACGTATAACGTATAACGTATAACGTATATCGTATAACGTATAACGTATAACAATTAATATATAACGCATATCCTAGAACTTATGCGGTATAACGTATAGTGTATAACGTATAACGTATAACGTATAGTGTATAACGTATAACGTATAACGTATAGTGTATAACGTATAACGTATAACGTATAACGTATAACTTTTAACGTATAACGTATAACGTATAACGTAATACGTATAACGTATAACGTATAACGTATAACGTATAACGTATAACGTATAACGTATATCGTGTAACGTATAACGTATAACGTATAGCGTATAACGTATATCGCATAACGTATAACGTATAACGTATAACGTATAACGTATAACGTATAACGTATAACGTATAACGTATAATGTATAACGCATATCCTAGAACTTATGCTGAATAACGTATAACGTATAACGTATAACGTATAACGTATAACGTATAACGTATAACGTATAACGTATAACGTATAACGTATAACGTATAACGTATAACGTATAACGTATAACGTATAACGTATAACGTATAACGTATAACGTATAACGTATAACGTATAACGTATAACGTATAACGTATAACGTATAACGTATAACGTATAACGTATAACGTATAACGTATAACGTATAACGTATAACGTATAACGTATAACGTAATACGTATAACGTATAACGTATAACGTATAACGTATAACGTATAACG
The DNA here is from genome assembly GCF_051014685.1 of Ptiloglossa arizonensis. Taxonomy (NCBI): domain Eukaryota; kingdom Metazoa; phylum Arthropoda; class Insecta; order Hymenoptera; family Colletidae; genus Ptiloglossa; species Ptiloglossa arizonensis. The sequence continues at coordinate 24,585 of NW_027479640.1, forward strand.
TATAACGTATAACGTATAACGTATAACGTATAACGTATAACGTATAACGTATAACGTATAACGTATAACGTATAACGTATAACGTATAACGTATAACGTATAACGTATAACGTATAACGTATAACGTATAACGTATAACGTATAACGTATAACGTATAACGTATAACGTATAACATATAATGTATAACGCATATCCTAGAACTTATGCTGAATAACGTATAACGTATAACGTATAACGTATAACGTATAACGTGTAACGTATAACGTATATCGTGTAACGTATAACGTGTAACGTATAACGTATAACGTGTAACGTATAACGTATAACGTATAACGTATAACGTATAACGTATAACGTATAACGTATAACGTATAACGTATAACGTATAACGTATAACGTATAACGTATACGTATAACGTATAACATATAATGTATAACGCATATCCTAGAACTTATGCTGAATAACGTATAACGTATAGCGTATAACGTATAACGTATAACGAATAACGTATAACGTATAACGTATAACGTATAACGTATAACGTATAACGTATAACGTATAACGTATAACGTATAACGTATAACGTATAACGTATATCGTATAACGTATAACGTATAACAATTAATATATAACGCATATCCTAGAACTTATGCGGTATAACGTATAGTGTATAACGTATAACGTATAACGTATAGTGTATAACGTATAACGTATAACGTATAGTGTATAACGTATAACGTATAACGTATAGTGTATAACGTATAACGTATAACGTATAACGTATAACTTTTAACGTATAACGTATAACGTATAACGTAATACGTATAACGTATAACGTATAACGTATAACGTATAACGTATAACGTATAACGTATAACGTATAACGTGTAACGTATAACGTATAATGTATAGCGTATAACGTATATCGCATAACGTATAACGTATAACGTATAACGTATAACGTATAACGTATAACGTATAACGTATAATGTATAACGCATATCCTAGAACTTATGCTGAATAACGTATAACGTATAACGTATAACGTATAACGTATAACGTATAACGTATAACGTATAACGTATAACGTATAACGTATAACGTATAACGTATAACGTATAACGTATAACGTATAACGTATAACGTATAACGTATAACGTATAACGTATAACGTATAACGTATAACATATAATATATAACGCATATGCTAGAACTTATGCCGCATAACGTATAGTGTGCAACGTATAACGTATAACGTATAACGTATAACGTATAACGTATAACGTATAACGTATAACGTATAACGTATAACGTATAACGTATAACGTATAACGTATAACGTATAACGTATAACGTATAACGTATAACGTATAACGTATAACGTATAACATATAATGTATAACGCATATCCTAGAACTTATGCTGAATAACGTATAACGTATAACGTATAACGTATAACGTATAACGTATAACGTATAACGTATAACGTATAACGTATAACGTATAACGTATAACGTATAACGTATAACGTATAACGTATAACGTATAACGTATAACGTATAACGTATAACGTATAACGTATAACGTATAACGTATAACGTATAACGTATAACGTATAACGTATAACGTATAACGTATCACGTATAAAGGATAACGTGTAACGTATATCGTATATCGTATACCGTATAACGTACAACGAGTGACGTATAACGCATAACGTATAACGTATAACGTATAACGTATAACGTACAACGTATAACGTACAACGTATAACGTACAACGTATAACGTACAACGTATAACGTACAACGTATAACGTAGAACGTATAACGTATAACGTATAACGTATAACGTATAACGTATAACGTATAACGTGTAACGTATAACGTATAACGTATAGCGTATAACGTATATCGCATAACGTATAACGTATAACGTATCACGTATAAAGGATAACGTGTAACGTATATCGTATATCGTATACCGTATAACGTACAACGAGTGACGTATAACGCATAACGTATAACGTATAACGTATAACGTATAACGTATAACGTATGACATATAACGTATAACGTATAACGTATAACGTATAACATATAATGTATAACGCATATCCTAGAACTTATGCTGAATAACGTATAACGTATAACGTATAACGTATAACGTATAACGTATAACGTATAACGTATAACGTATAACGTATAACGTATAACGTATAACGTCTAACGTATAACGTATAACGTATAACGTATAACGTATAACGTATAACGTATAACGTATAACATATAATATATAACGCATATGCTAGAACTTATGCCGCATAACGTATAGTGTGCAACGTATAACGTATAACGTATAACGTATAACGTATAACGTATAACGTATAACGTATAACGTATAACGTATAACGTATAACGTATAACGTATAACGTATAACGTATAACGTATAACGTATAACGTATAACGTATAACGTATAACATATAATGTATAACGCATATCCTAGAACTTATGCTGAATAACGTATAACGTATAACGTATAACGTATAACGTATAACGTATAACGTATAACGTATAACGTATAACGTATAACGTATAACGTATAACGTATAACGTATAACGTATAACGTATAACGTATAACGTATAACGTATAACGTATAACGTATAACGTATAACGTATAACGTATAACGTATAACGTATAACGTATAACGTATAACGTATAACGTATAACGTATAACGTATAACGTATAACGTATAACGTATAACGTATAACGTATAACGTAATACGTATAATGCATAACGTATAACGTATAACGTATAACGTATAACGTATAACGTATAACGTATAACGTATAACGTATAACGTATAACGTATAACGTATAACGTATAACGTCTAACGTATAACGTATAACGTATAACGTATAACGTATAACGTATAACGTATAACATATAATATATAACGCATATCCTAGAACTTATGCCGTATAACGTATAGTGTGCAACGTATAACGTATAACGTATAACGTATAACGTATAACGTATAACGTATAACGTATAACGTATATCGTGTAACGTATATCGTGTAACGTATAACGTGTAACGTATAACGTGTAACGTATAACGTATAACGTATAACGTATAACGTATAACGTATAACGTATAACGTATAACGTATAACGTATAACGTATAACGTATAACGTATAACGTATAACGTATAACGTATAACGTATAACGTATAACGTATAACGTATAACGTATAACGTATAACGTACAACGTATAACGTACAACGTATAACGTACAACGTATAACGTACAACGTATAACGTACAACGTATAACGTATAACGTATAACGTATAACGTATAACGTATAACGTATAACGTATAACGTATAACGTATAACGTATAACGTATAACGTATAACGTATAACGTATAACGTATAACGTACAACGTATACGTATAACGTATAACATATAATGTATAACGCATATCCTAGAACTTATGCTGAATAACGTATAACGTATAGCGTACAACGTATAACGTATAACGTATAACGTATAACGTATAACGTATAACGTATAACGTATAACGTATAACGTATAACGTATAACGTATAACGTATAACGTATAACGTATAACGTATAACGTATAACGTATATCGTATAACGTATAACGTATAACAATTAATATATAACGCATATCCTAGAACTTATGCTGAATAACGTATAACGTATAGCGTACAACGTATAACGTATAACGTATAACGTATAACGTATAACGTATAACGTATATCGTGTAACGTATATCGTGTAACGTATAACGTGAACCGTATAACGTATAACGTATAACGTATAACGTATAACGTATAACGTATAACGTATAACGTATAACGTATAACGTATAACGTATAACGTATAACGAATAACGTATATCGTATAACGTATAACGTATAACAATTAATATATAACGCATATCCTAGAACTTATGCGGTATAACGTATAGTGTATAACGTATAACGTATAGCGTATAGTGTATAACGTATAACGTATAACGTATAGTGTATAACGTATAACGTATAGCGTATAGTGTATAACGTATAACGTATAACGTATAGTGTATAACGTATAACGTATAACGTATAACGTATAACTTTTAACGTATAACGTATAACGTATAACGTAATACGTATAACGTATAACGTATAACGTATAACGTATAACGTATAACGTATAACGTATAACGTATAACGTGTAACGTATAACGTATAACGTATAGCGTATAACGTATATCGCATAACGTATAACGTATAACGTATAACGTATAACGTATAACGTATAACGTATAACGTATAACGTATAACGTATAATGTATAACGCATATCCTAGAACTTATGCTGAATAACGTATAACGTATAACGTATAACGTATAACGTATAACGTATAACGTATAACGTATAACGTAATACGTATAACGTATAACGTATAACGTATAACGTATAACGTATAACGTATAACGTATAACGTATAACGTATAACGTGTAACGTATAACGTATAACGTATAGCGTATAACGTATATCGCATAACGTATAACGTATAACGTATCACGTATAAAGGATAACGTGTAACGTATATCGTATATCGTATACCGTATAACGTACAACGAGTGACGTATAACGCATAACGTATAACGTATAACGTATAACGTATAACGTATAACGTATAACGTATAACGTATATCGTATAACGTATAACGTATAACAATTAATATATAACGCATATCCTAGAACTTATGCGGTATAACGTATAGTGTATAACGTATAACGTATAACGTATAGTGTATAACGTATAACGTATAACGTATAGTGTATAACGTATAACGTATAACGTATAGTGTATAACGTATAACGTATAACGTATAACGTATAACTTTTAACGTATAACGTATAACGTATAACGTAATACGTATAACGTATAACGTATAACGTATAACGTATAACGTATAACGTATAACGTATAACGTATAACGTATAACGTGTAACGTATAACGTATAACGTATAGCGTATAACGTATATCGCATAACGTATAACGTATAACGTATCACGTATAAAGGATAACGTGTAACGTATATCGTATATCGTATACCGTATAACGTACAACGAGTGACGTATAACGCATAACGTATAACGTATAACGTATAACGTATAACGTATAACGTATGACATATAACGTATAACGTATAACGTATAACGTAAAACATATAATGTATAACGCATATCCTAGAACTTATGCTGAATAACGTATAACGTATAACGTATAACGTATAACGTATAACGTATAACGTATAACGTATAACGTATAACGTATAACGTATAACGTATAACGTATAACGTATAACATATAATGTATAACGCATATCCTAGAACTTATGCTGAATAACGTATAACGTATAACGTATAACGTATAACGTATAACGTGTAACGTATAACGTATATCGTGTAACGTATAACGTGTAACGTATAACGTATAACGTGTAACGTATAACGTATAACGTATAACGTATAACGTATAACGTATAACGTATAACGTATAACGTATAACGTATAACGTATAACGTATAACGTATAACGTATACGTATAACGTATAACATATAATGTATAACGCATATCCTAGAACTTATGCTGAATAACGTATAACGTATAGCGTATAACGTATAACGTATAACGAATAACGTATAACGTATAACGTATAACGTATAACGTATAACGTATAACGTATAACGTATAACGTATAACGTATAACGTATAACGTATAACGTATATCGTATAACGTATAACGTATAACAATTAATATATAACGCATATCCTAGAACTTATGCGGTATAACGTATAGTGTATAACGTATAACGTATAACGTATAGTGTATAACGTATAACGTATAACGTATAGTGTATAACGTATAACGTATAACGTATAGTGTATAACGTATAACGTATAACGTATAACGTATAACTTTTAACGTATAACGTATAACGTATAACGTAATACGTATAACGTATAACGTATAACGTATAACGTATAACGTATAACGTATAACGTATAACGTATAACGTGTAACGTATAACGTATAATGTATAGCGTATAACGTATATCGCATAACGTATAACGTATAACGTATAACGTATAACGTATAACGTATAACGTATAACGTATAATGTATAACGCATATCCTAGAACTTATGCTGAATAACGTATAACGTATAACGTATAACGTATAACGTATAACGTATAACGTATAACGTATAACGTATAACGTATAACGTATAACGTATAACGTATAACGTATAACGTATAACGTATAACGTATAACGTATAACGTATAACGTATAACGTATAACATATAATATATAACGCATATGCTAGAACTTATGCCGCATAACGTATAGTGTGCAACGTATAACGTATAACGTATAACGTATAACGTATAACGTATAACGTATAACGTATAACGTATAACGTATAACGTATAACGTATAACGTATAACGTATAACGTATAACGTATAACGTATAACGTATAACGTATAACGTATAACGTATAACATATAATGTATAACGCATATCCTAGAACTTATGCTGAATAACGTATAACGTATAACGTATAACGTATAACGTATAACGTATAACGTATAACGTATAACGTATAACGTATAACGTATAACGTATAACGTATAACGTATAACGTATAACGTATAACGTATAACGTATAACGTATAACGTATAACGTATAACGTATAACGTATAACGTATAACGTATAACGTATAACGTATAACGTATAACGTATAACGTATAACGTATCACGTATAAAGGATAACGTGTAACGTATATCGTATATCGTATACCGTATAACGTACAACGAGTGACGTATAACGCATAACGTATAACGTATAACGTATAACGTATAACGTACAACGTATAACGTACAACGTATAACGTACAACGTATAACGTACAACGTATAACGTACAACGTATAACGTAGAACGTATAACGTATAACGTATAGCGTATAACGTATATCGCATAACGTATAACGTATAACGTATAACGTATAACGTATAACGTATAACGTATAACGTATAACGTATAATGTATAACGCATATCCTAGAACTTATGCTGAATAACGTATAACGTATAACGTATAACGTATAACGTATAACGTATAACGTATAACGTATAACGTATAACGTATAACGTATAACGTATAACGTATAACGTATAACGTATAACGTATAACGTATAACGTATAACGTATAACGTATAACGTATAACGTATAACGTATAACGTATAACGTATAACGTATAACGTATAACGTATAACGTATAACGTATAACGTATAACGTATAACGTATAACGTATAACGTAATACGTATAACGTATAACGTATAACGTATAACGTATAACGTATAACGTATAACGTATAACGTATAACGTATAACGTATAACGTATAACGTATAACGTATAACGTATAACGTATAACGTATAACGTATAACGTATAACGTATAACGTATAACGTATAACGTATAACGTATAACGTATAACGTATAACGTATAACGTATAACGTATAACGTATAACATATAATGTATAACGCATATCCTAGAACTTATGCTGAATAACGTATAACGTATAACGTATAACGTATAACGTATAACGTGTAACGTATAACGTATATCGTGTAACGTATAACGTGTAACGTATAACGTATAACGTGTAACGTATAACGTATAACGTATAACGTATAACGTATAACGTATAACGTATAACGTATAACGTATAACGTATAACGTATAACGTATAACGTATAACGTATACGTATAACGTATAACATATAATGTATAACGCATATCCTAGAACTTATGCTGAATAACGTATAACGTATAGCGTATAACGTATAACGTATAACGAATAACGTATAACGTATAACGTATAACGTATAACGTATAACGTATAACGTATAACGTATAACGTATAACGTATAACGTATAACGTATAACGTATATCGTATAACGTATAACGTATAACAATTAATATATAACGCATATCCTAGAACTTATGCGGTATAACGTATAGTGTATAACGTATAACGTATAACGTATAGTGTATAACGTATAACGTATAACGTATAGTGTATAACGTATAACGTATAACGTATAGTGTATAACGTATAACGTATAACGTATAACGTATAACTTTTAACGTATAACGTATAACGTATAACGTAATACGTATAACGTATAACGTATAACGTATAACGTATAACGTATAACGTATAACGTATAACGTATAACGTGTAACGTATAACGTATAATGTATAGCGTATAACGTATATCGCATAACGTATAACGTATAACGTATAACGTATAACGTATAACGTATAACGTATAACGTATAATGTATAACGCATATCCTAGAACTTATGCTGAATAACGTATAACGTATAACGTATAACGTATAACGTATAACGTATAACGTATAACGTATAACGTATAACGTATAACGTATAACGTATAACGTATAACGTATAACGTATAACGTATAACGTATAACGTATAACGTATAACGTATAACGTATAACGTATAACGTATAACATATAATATATAACGCATATGCTAGAACTTATGCCGCATAACGTATAGTGTGCAACGTATAACGTATAACGTATAACGTATAACGTATAACGTATAACGTATAACGTATAACGTATAACGTATAACGTATAACGTATAACGTATAACGTATAACGTATAACGTATAACGTATAACGTATAACGTATAACGTATAACGTATAACATATAATGTATAACGCATATCCTAGAACTTATGCTGAATAACGTATAACGTATAACGTATAACGTATAACGTATAACGTATAACGTATAACGTATAACGTATAACGTATAACGTATAACGTATAACGTATAACGTATAACGTATAACGTATAACGTATAACGTATAACGTATAACGTATAACGTATAACGTATAACGTATAACGTATAACGTATAACGTATAACGTATAACGTATAACGTATAACGTATCACGTATAAAGGATAACGTGTAACGTATATCGTATATCGTATACCGTATAACGTACAACGAGTGACGTATAACGCATAACGTATAACGTATAACGTATAACGTATAACGTACAACGTATAACGTACAACGTATAACGTACAACGTATAACGTACAACGTATAACGTACAACGTATAACGTAGAACGTATAACGTATAACGTATAACGTATAACGTATAACGTATAACGTATAACGTGTAACGTATAACGTATAACGTATAGCGTATAACGTATATCGCATAACGTATAACGTATAACGTATCACGTATAAAGGATAACGTGTAACGTATATCGTATATCGTATACCGTATAACGTACAACGAGTGACGTATAACGCATAACGTATAACGTATAACGTATAACGTATAACGTATAACGTATGACATATAACGTATAACGTATAACGTATAACGTATAACATATAATGTATAACGCATATCCTAGAACTTATGCTGAATAACGTATAACGTATAACGTATAACGTATAACGTATAACGTATAACGTATAACGTATAACGTATAACGTATAACGTATAACGTATAACGTCTAACGTATAACGTATAACGTATAACGTATAACGTATAACGTATAACGTATAACGTATAACATATAATATATAACGCATATGCTAGAACTTATGCCGCATAACGTATAGTGTGCAACGTATAACGTATAACGTATAACGTATAACGTATAACGTATAACGTATAACGTATAACGTATAACGTATAACGTATAACGTATAACGTATAACGTATAACGTATAACGTATAACGTATAACGTATAACGTATAACGTATAACATATAATGTATAACGCATATCCTAGAACTTATGCTGAATAACGTATAACGTATAACGTATAACGTATAACGTATAACGTATAACGTATAACGTATAACGTATAACGTATAACGTATAACGTATAACGTATAACGTATAACGTATAACGTATAACGTATAACGTATAACGTATAACGTATAACGTATAACGTATAACGTATAACGTATAACGTATAACGTATAACGTATAACGTATAACGTATAACGTATAACGTATAACGTATAACGTATAACGTATAACGTATAACGTATAACGTATAACGTAATACGTATAATGCATAACGTATAACGTATAACGTATAACGTATAACGTATAACGTATAACGTATAACGTATAACGTATAACGTATAACGTATAACGTATAACGTATAACGTCTAACGTATAACGTATAACGTATAACGTATAACGTATAACGTATAACATATAATATATAACGCATATCCTAGAACTTATGCCGTATAACGTATAGTGTGCAACGTATAACGTATAACGTATAACGTATAACGTATAACGTATAACGTATAACGTATAACGTATATCGTGTAACGTATATCGTGTAACGTATAACGTGTAACGTATAACGTGTAACGTATAACGTATAACGTATAACGTATAACGTATAACGTATAACGTATAACGTATAACGTATAACGTATAACGTATAACGTATAACGTATAACGTATAACGTATAACGTATAACGTATAACGTATAACGTATAACGTATAACGTATAACGTATAACGTATAACGTATAACGTACAACGTATAACGTACAACGTATAACGTACAACGTATAACGTACAACGTATAACGTACAACGTATAACGTATAACGTATAACGTATAACGTATAACGTATAACGTATAACGTATAACGTATAACGTATAACGTATAACGTATAACGTATAACGTATAACGTATAACGTACAACGTATACGTATAACGTATAACATATAATGTATAACGCATATCCTAGAACTTATGCTGAATAACGTATAACGTATAGCGTACAACGTATAACGTATAACGTATAACGTATAACGTATAACGTATAACGTATAACGTATAACGTATAACGTATAACGTATAACGTATAACGTATAACGTATAACGTATAACGTATAACGTATAACGTATATCGTATAACGTATAACGTATAACAATTAATATATAACGCATATCCTAGAACTTATGCTGAATAACGTATAACGTATAGCGTACAACGTATAACGTATAACGTATAACGTATAACGTATAACGTATAACGTATATCGTGTAACGTATATCGTGTAACGTATAACGTGAACCGTATAACGTATAACGTATAACGTATAACGTATAACGTATAACGTATAACGTATAACGTATAACGTATAACGTATAACGTATAACGTATAACGTATAACGTATAACGTATATCGTATAACGTATAACGTATAACAATTAATATATAACGCATATCCTAGAACTTATGCGGTATAACGTATAGTGTATAACGTATAACGTATAGCGTATAGTGTATAACGTATAACGTATAACGTATAGTGTATAACGTATAACGTATAACGTATAACGTATAACTTTTAACGTATAACGTATAACGTATAACGTAATACGTATAACGTATAACGTATAACGTATAACGTATAACGTATAACGTATAACGTATAACGTATAACGTGTAACGTATAACGTATAACGTATAGCGTATAACGTATATCGCATAACGTATAACGTATAACGTATAACGTATAACGTATAACGTATAACGTATAACGTATAACGTATAACGTATAATGTATAACGCATATCCTAGAACTTATGCTGAATAACGTATAACGTATAACGTATAACGTATAACGTATAACGTATAACGTATAACGTATAACGTATAACGTATAACGTATAACGTATAACGTATAACGTATAACGTATAACGTATAACGTATAACGTATAACGTATAACGTATAACGTATAACGTATAACGTATAACGTATAACGTATAACGTATAACGTATAACGTATAACGTATAACGTATAACGTATAACGTATAACGTATAACGTATAACGTAATACGTATAATGTATAACGTATAACGTATAACGTATAACGTATAACGTATAACGTATAACGTATAACGTATAACGTATAACGTATAACGTATACGTATAACGTATAACATATAATGTATAACGCATATCCTAGAACTTATGCTGAATAACGTATAACGTATAGCGTATAACGTATAACGTATAACGTATAACGTATAACGTATAACGTATAACGTATAACGTATAACGTATATTGTATAACGTATAACGTATAACGTATAACTTATAACGTATATCGTATAACGTATAACGTATTACATATAATATATAACGCATATCCTAGAACTTATGCGGTATAACGTATAGTGTATAACGTATAACGTATAACGTATAGTGTATAACGTATAACGTATAACGTATAGTGTATAACGTATAACGTATAACGTATAACGTATAACTTTTAACGTATAACGTATAACGTATAACGTAATACGTATAACGTATAACGTATAACGTATAACGTATAACGTATAACGTATAACGTATAACGTATAACGTATAACGTGTAACGTATAACGTATAACGTATAGCGTATAACGTATATCGCATAACGTATAACGTATAACGTATCACGTATAAAGGATAACGTGTAACGTATATCGTATATCGTATACCGTATAACGTACAACGAGTGACGTATAACGCATAACGTATAACGTATAACGTATAACGTATAACGTATAACGTATAACGTATAACGTATAACGTATAACGTATAACGTATACCGTATAACGTACAACGAGTGACGTATAACGCATAACGTATAACGTATAACGTATAACGTATAACGTATATCGTGTAACGTATAACGTGTAACGTATAACGTATAAAGTATAACGTATAACGTATAACGTATAACGTATAACGTATAACGTATAACGTATAACGTATAACGTATAACGTATAACGTATAACGTGTAACGTATAACGTATAACGTATAACGTATAACGTATAACGTATAACGTATAACGTACAACGTATAACGTACAACGTATAACGTACAACGTATAACGTACAACGTATAACGTATAACGTATAACGTATAACGTATAACGTATAACGTATAACGTATAACGTATAACATATAATGTATAACGCATATCCTAGAACTTATGCTGAATAACGTATAACGTATAACGTATAACGTATAACGTATAACGTATAACGTGTAACGTATAACGTATATCGTGTAACGTATAACGTGTAACGTATAACGTATAACGTGTAACGTATAACGTATAACGTATAACGTATAACGTATAACGTATAACGTATAACGTATAACGTATAACGTATAACGTATAACGTATAACGTATAACGTATAACGTATAACGTATAACGTATAACGTATAACGTATAACGTATAACGTATAACGTATAACGTATAACGTATAACGTATAACGTATAACGTATAACGTATAACGTGTAACGTATAACGTATAACGTATAGCGTATAACGTATATCGCATAACGTATAACGTATAACGTATAACGTGTAACGTATAACGTATAACGTATAGCGTATAACGTATATCGCATAACGTATAACGTATAACGTATCACGTATAAAGGATAACGTGTAACGTATATCGTATATCGTATACCGTATAACGTACAACGAGTGACGTATAACGCATAACGTATAACGTATAACGTATAACGTATAACGTATAACGTATAACGTATAACGTATAACGTATAACGTATACCGTATAACGTACCACGAGTGACGTATAACGCATAACGTATAACGTATAACGTATAACGTATAACGTATAACGTATAACGTATAACGTATAACGTATAACGTATAACGTATAACGTATAACGTATAACGTATAACGTATAACGTATAACGTATAACGTATAACGTATAACGTATAACGTATAACGTGTAACGTATAACGTATAACGTATAGCGTATAACGTATAACGTATAACGTATAACATATAATGTATAACGCATATCCTAGAACTTATGCTGAATAACGTATAACGTATAACGTATAACGTATAACGTATAACGTATAACGTATAACGTATAACGTATAACGTATAACGTATAACGTATAACGTATAACGTATAACGTATAGCGTATAACGTATAACGTATAACGTATAACGTATAACGTATAACGTATAACGTATAACGTATAACGTATAACGTATAACGTATAACGTATAACGTATAACGTGTAACGTATAACGTATAACGTATAACGTATAACGTATAACGTATAACGTAATACGTATAATGTATAACGTATAACGTATAACGTATAACGTATAACGTATAACGTATAACGTATAACGTATAACGTATAACGTATAACGTATAACGTATAACGTCTAACGTATAACGTATAACGTATAACGTATAACGTATAACGTATAACATATAATATATAACGCATATCCTAGAACTTATGCCGTATAACGTATAGTGTGCAACGTATAACGTATAACGTATAACGTATAACGTATAACGTATAACGTATAACGTATAACGTATATCGTGTAACGTATAACGTGTAACGTATAACGTATAAAGTATAACGTATAACGTATAACGTATAACGTATAACGTATAACGTATAACGTATAACGTATAACGTATAACGTATAACGTATAACGTATAACGTGTAACGTATAACGTATAACGTATAACGTATAACGTATAACGTATAACGTATAACGTACAACGTATAACGTACAACGTATAACGTACAACGTATAACGTACAACGTATAACGTATAACGTATAACGTATAACGTATAACGTATAACGTATAACGTATAACGTATAACGTATAACATATAATGTATAACGCATATCCTAGAACTTATGCTGAATAACGTATAACGTATAACGTATAACGTATAACGTATAACGTGTAACGTATAACGTATATCGTGTAACGTATAACGTGTAACGTATAACGTATAACGTGTAACGTATAACGTATAACGTATAACGTATAACGTATAACGTATAACGTATAACGTATAACGTATAACGTATAACGTATAACGTATAACGTATAACGTATAACGTATAACGTATAACGTATAACGTATAACGTATAACGTATAACGTATAACGTATAACGTATAACGTATAACGTATAACGTATAACGTATAACGTATAACTTATAACGTATAACGTATAACGTAATACGTATAATGTATAACGTATAACGTATAACGTATAACGTATAACGTATAACGTATAACGTATAACGTATAACGTATAACGTATAACGTATAACGTATACGTATAACGTATAACATATAATGTATAACGCATATCCTAGAACTTATGCTGAATAACGTATAACGTATAGCGTATAACGTATAACGTATAACGTATAACGTATAACGTATAACGTATAACGTATAACGTATAACGTATAACGTATAACGTATAACGTATAACGTATAACGTATAACGTATATCGTATAACGTATAACGTATAACATATAATATATAACGCATATCCTAGAACTTATGCGGTATAACGTATAGTGTATAACGTATAACGTATAACGTATAACGTATAGTGTATAACGTATAACGTATAACGTATAGTGTATAACGTATAACGTATAACGTATAACGTATAACTTTTAACGTATAACGTATAACGTATAACGTAATACGTATAACGTATAACGTATAACGTATAACGTATAACGTATAACGTATAACGTATAACGTATAACGTATAACGTGTAACGTATAACGTATAACGTATAGCTTATAACGTATATCGCATAACGTATAACGTATAACGTATCACGTATAAAGGATAACGTGTAACGTATATCGTATATCGTATACCGTATAACGTACAACGAGTGACGTATAACGCATAACGTATAACGTATAACGTATAACGTATAACGTATAACGTATAACGTATAACGTATAACGTATAACGTATAACGTATACCGTATAACGTACAACGAGTGACGTATAACGCATAACGTATAACGTATAACGTATAACGTATAACGTATAACGTATAACGTATAACGTATAACGTATAACGTATAACGTATAACGTATAACGTATAACGTATAACGTATAACGTATAACGTATAACGTATAACGTATAACGTATAACGTGTAACGTATAACGTATAACGTATAGCGTATAACGTATATCGCATAACGTATAACGTATAACGTATCACGTATAAAGGATAACGTGTAACGTATATCGTATATCGTATACCGTATAACGTACAACGAGTGACGTATAACGCATAACGTATAACGTATAACGTATAACGTATAACGTATAACGTATAACGTATAACGTATAACGTATAACGTATAACGTATAACGTAATACGTATAATGTATAACGTATAACGTATAACGTATAACGTATAACGTATAACGTATAACGTATAACGTATAACGTATAACGTATAACGTAAAACGTATAGCGTATAACGTATAACGTATAACGTATAACGTATAACGTATAACGTATAACGTATAACGTATAACATATAATGTATAACGCATATCCTAGAACTTATGCTGAATAACGTATAACGTATAACGTATAACGTATAACGTATAACGTATAACGTATAACGTATAACGTATAACGTATAACGTATAACGTATAACGTATAACGTATAACGTATAGCGTATAACGTATAACGTATAACGTATAACGTATAACGTATAACGTATAACGTATAACGTATAACGTATAACGTATAACGTATAACGTATAACGTATAACGTGTAACGTATAACGTATAACGTATAACGTATAACGTATAACGTATAACGTAATACGTATAATGTATAACGTATAACGTATAACGTATAACGTATAACGTATAACGTATAACGTATAACGTATAACGTATAACGTATAACGTATAACGTATAACGTCTAACGTATAACGTATAACGTATAACGTATAACGTATAACGTATAACGTATAACATATAATATATAACGCATATCCTAGAACTTATGCCGTATAACGTATAGTGTGCAACGTATAACGTATAACGTATAACGTATAACGTATAACGTATAACGTATAACGTATAACGTATAACGTATATCGTGTAACGTATAACGTGTAACGTATAACGTATAAAGTATAACGTATAACGTATAACGTATAACGTATAACGTATAACGTATAACGTATAACGTATAACGTATAACGTATAACGTATAACGTGTAACGTATAACGTATAACGTATAACGTATAACGTATAACGTATAACGTATAACGTACAACGTATAACGTACAACGTATAACGTACAACGTATAACGTACAACGTATAACGTATAACGTATAACGTATAACGTATAACGTATAACGTATAACGTATAACGTATAACGTATAACGTATAACATATAATGTATAACGCATATCCTAGAACTTATGCTGAATAACGTATAACGTATAACGTATAACGTATAACGTATAACGTGTAACGTATAACGTATATCGTGTAACGTATAACGTGTAACGTATAACGTATAACGTGTAACGTATAACGTATAACGTATAACGTATAACGTATAACGTATAACGTATAACGTATAACGTATAACGTATAACGTATAACGTATAACGTATAACGTATAACGTATAACGTATAACGTATAACGTGTAACGTATAACGTATAACGTATAGCGTATAACGTATATCGCATAACGTATAACGTACAACGTATCACGTATAAAGGATAACGTGTAACGTATATCGTATATCGTATACCGTATAACGTACAACGAGTGACGTATAACGCATAACGCATAACGTATAACGTATAACGTATAACGTATAACGTATAACGTATAACGTATAACGTATAACGTATAACGTATAACGTATAACGTATAACGTATAACGTATAACGTATAACGTATAACGTATAACGTATAACGTATAACGTATAACGTATAACGTGTAACGTATAACGTATAACGTATAGCGTATAACGTATATCGCATAACGTATAACGTATAACGTATCACGTATAAAGGATAACGTGTAACGTATATCGTATATCGTATACCGTATAACGTACAACGAGTGACGTATAACGCATAACGTATAACGTATAACGTATAACGTATAACGTATAACGTATAACGTATAACGTATAACGTATAACGTATACCGTATAACGTACAACGAGTGACGTATAACGCATAACGTATAACGTATAACGTATAACGTATAACGTATAACGTATAACGTATAACGTATAACGTATAACGTATAACGTATAACGTATAACGTATAACGTATAACGTATAACGTATAACGTATAACGTATAACGTATAACGTATAACGTGTAACGTATAACGTATAACGTATAGCGTATAACGTATAACGTATAACGTATAACATATAATGTATAACGCATATCCTAGAACTTATGCTGAATAACGTATAACGTATAACGTATAACGTATAACGTATAACGTATAACGTATAACGTATAACGTATAACGTATAACGTATAACGTATAGCGTATAACGTATAACGTATAACGTATAACGTATAACGTACAACGTATAACGTATAACGTATAACGTATAACGTATAACGTATAACGTATAACGTGTAACGTATAACGTATAACGTATAACGTATAACGTATAACGTATAACGTAATACGTATAATGTATAACGTATAACGTATAACGTATAACGTATAACGTATAACGTATAACGTATAACGTATAACGTATAACGTATAACGTATAACGTATAACGTATAACGTCTAACGTATAACGTATAACGTATAACGTATAACGTATAACGTATAACATATAATATATAACGCATATCCTAGAACTTATGCCGTATAACGTATAGTGTGCAACGTATAACGTATAACGTATAACGTATAACGTATAACGTATAACGTATAACGTATAACGTATATCGTGTAACGTATAACGTGTAACGTATAACGTATAAAGTATAACGTATAACGTATAACGTATAACGTATAACGTATAACGTATAACGTATAACGTATAACGTATAACGTATAACGTATAACGTATAACGTATAACGTATAACGTATAACGTATAACGTATAACGTATAACGTATAACGTACAACGTATAACGTACAACGTATAACGTACAACGTATAACGTACAACGTATAACGTATAACGTATAACGTATAACGTATAACGTATAACGTATAACGTATAACGTATAACGTATAACATATAATGTATAACGCATATCCTAGAACTTATGCTGAATAACGTATAACGTATAACGTATAACGTATAACGTATAACGTGTAACGTATAACGTATATCGTGTAACGTATAACGTGTAACGTATAACGTATAACGTGTAACGTATAACGTATAACGTATAACGTATAACGTATAACGTATAACGTATAACGTATAACGTATAACGTATAACGTATAACGTATAACGTATAACGTATAACGTATAACGTATAACGTATAACGTATAACGTATAACGTATAACGTATAACGTATAACGTATAACGTATAACGTATAACGTATAACTTATAACGTATAACGTATAACGTAAAACGTATAATGTATAACGTATAACGTATAACGTATAACGTATAACGTATAACGTATAACGTATAACGTATAACGTATAACGTATAACGTATACGTATAACGTATAACATATAATGTATAACGCATATCCTAGAACTTATGCTGAATAACGTATAACGTATAGCGTATAACGTATAACGTATAACGTATAACGTATAACGTATAACGTATAACGTATAACGAATAACGTATAACGTATAACGTATAACGTATAACGTATAACGTATATCGTATAACGTATAACGTATAACATATAATATATAACGCATATCCTAGAACTTATGCGGTATAACGTATAGTGTATAACGTATAACGTATAACGTATAGTGTATAACGTATAACGTATAACGTATAGTGTATAACGTATAACGTATAACGTATAACGTATAACTTTTAACGTATAACGTATAACGTATAACGTAATACGTATAACGTATAACGTATAACGTATAACGTATAACGTATAACGTATAACGTATAACGTATAACGTATAACGTATAACGTGTAACGTATAACGTATAACGTATAGCGTATAACGTATATCGCATAACGTATAACGTATAACGTATCACGTATAAAGGATAACGTGTAACGTATATCGTATATCGTATACCGTATAACGTACAACGAGTGACGTATAACGCATAACGTATAACGTATAACGTATAACGTATAACGTATAACGTATAACGTATAACGTATAACGTATAACGTATACCGTATAACGTACAACGAGTGACGTATAACGCATAACGTATAGCGTATAACGTATAACGTATAACGTATAACGTATAACGTATAACGTATAACGTATAACGTATAACGTATAACGTATAACGTATAACGTATAACGTATAACGTATAACGTATAACGTATAACGTGTAACGTATAACGTATAACGTATAGCGTATAACGTATATCGCATAACGTATAACGTATAACGTATCACGTATAAAGGATAACGTGTAACGTATATCGTATATCGTATACCGTATAACGTACAACGAGTGACGTATAACGCATAACGTATAACGTATAACGTATAACGTATAACGTATAACGTATAACGTATAACGTATAACGTATAACGTATAACGTATAACGTATAACGTAATACGTATAATGTATAACGTATAACGTATAACGTATAACGTATAACGTATAACGTATAACGTATAACGTATAACGTATACCGTATAACGTAAAACGTATAGCGTATAACGTATAACGTATAACGTATAACGTATAACGTATAACGTATAACGTATAACGTATAACGTATAACATATAATGTATAACGCATATCCTAGAACTTATGCTGAATAACGTATAACGTATAACGTATAACGTATAACGTATAACGTATAACGTATAACGTATAACGTATAACGTATAACGTATAACGTATAACGTATAACGTATAACGTATAACGTATAGCGTATAACGTATAACGTATAACGTATAGCGTATAACGTATAACGTATAACGTATAACGTATAACGTATAACGTATAACGTATAACGTATAACGTATAACGTATAACGTATAACGTATAACGTGTAACGTATAACGTATAACGTATAACGTATAACGTATAACGTATAACGTAATACGTATAATGTATAACGTATAACGTATAACGTATAACGTATAACGTATAACGTATAACGTATAACGTATAACGTATAACGTATAACGTATAACGTATAACGTCTAACGTATAACGTATAACGTATAACGTATAACGTATAACGTATACCATATAATATATAACGCATATCCTAGAACTTATGCCGTATAACGTATAGTGTGCAACGTATAACGTATAACGTATAACGTATAACGTATAACGTATAACGTATAACGTATAACGTATAACGTATATCGTGTAACGTATATCGTGTAACGTATAACGTATAAAGTATAACGTATAACGTATAACGTATAACGTATAACGTATAACGTATAACGTATAACGTATAACGTATAACGTATAACGTATAACGTATAACGTATAACGTGTAACGTATAACGTATAACGTATAACGTATAACGTATAACGTATAACGTATAACGTACAACGTATAACGTACAACGTATAACGTACAACGTATAACGTACAACGTATAACGTATAACGTATAACGTATAACGTATAACGTATAACGTATAACGTATAACGTATAACGTATAACATATAATGTATAACGCATATCCTAGAACTTATGCTGAATAACGTATAACGTATAACGTATAACGTATAACGTATAACGTGTAACGTATAACGTATATCGTGTAACGTATAACGTGTAACGTATAACGTATAACGTGTAACGTATAACGTATAACGTATAACGTATAACGTATAACGTAATACGTATAATGTATAACGTATAACGTATAACGTATAACGTATAACGTATAACGTATAACGTATAACGTATAACGTATAACGTATAACGTATAACGTATAACGTCTAACGTATAACGTATAACGTATAACGTATAACGTATAACGTATACCATATAATATATAACGCATATCCTAGAACTTATGCCGTATAACGTATAGTGTGCAACGTATAACGTATAACGTATAACGTATAACGTATAACGTATAACGTATAACGTATAACGTATAACGTATATCGTGTAACGTATATCGTGTAACGTATAACGTATAAAGTATAACGTATAACGTATAACGTATAACGTATAACGTATAACGTATAACGTATAACGTATAACGTATAACGTATAACGTATAACGTATAACGTATAACGTATAACGTGTAACGTATAACGTATAACGTATAACGTATAACGTATAACGTATAACGTATAACGTACAACGTATAACGTACAACGTATAACGTACAACGTATAACGTACAACGTATAACGTATAACGTATAACGTATAACGTATAACGTATAACGTATAACGTATAACGTATAACGTATAACATATAATGTATAACGCATATCCTAGAACTTATGCTGAATAACGTATAACGTATAACGTATAACGTATAACGTATAACGTGTAACGTATAACGTATATCGTGTAACGTATAACGTGTAACGTATAACGTATAACGTGTAACGTATAACGTATAACGTATAACGTATAACGTATAACGTATAACGTATAACGTATAACGTATAACGTATAACGTATAACGTATAACGTATAACGTATAACGTATAACGTATAACGTATAACGTATAACGTATAACGTATAACGTATAACGTATAACGTATAACGTATAACGTATAACGTATAACGTAGGACGTATAACGTACAACGTATAACGTAGAACGTATAACGTATAACGTATAACGTGTAACGTATAACGTATAACGTATAACGTATAACGTATAACGTATAACGTATAACGTATAACGTATACCGTGTAACGTATAACGTGTAACGTATAACGTGTAACGTATAACGTATAACGTATAACGTATAACGTATAACGTATAACGTACAACGTATAACGTACAACGTATAACGTACAACGTATAACGTACAACGTATAACGTATAACGTATAACGTATAACGTATAACGTATAACGTATAACGTATAACGTATAACGTATAACATATAATGTATAACGCATATCCTAGAACTTATGCTGAATAACGTATAACGTATAACGTATAACGTATAACGTATAACGTGTAACGTATAACGTATATCGTGTAACGTATAACGTGTAACGTATAACGTATAACGTGTAACGTATAACGTATAACGTATAACGTATAACGTATAACGTAATACGTATAATGTATAACGTATAACGTATAACGTATAACGTATAACGTATAACGTATAACGTATAACGTATAACGTATAACGTATAACGTATAACGTATAACGTCTAACGTATAACGTATAACGTATAACGTATAACGTATAACGTATACCATATAATATATAACGCATATCCTAGAACTTATGCCGTATAACGTATAGTGTGCAACGTATAACGTATAACGTATAACGTATAACGTATAACGTATAACGTATAACGTATAACGTATAACGTATATCGTGTAACGTATATCGTGTAACGTATAACGTATAAAGTATAACGTATAACGTATAACGTATAACGTATAACGTATAACGTATAACGTATAACGTATAACGTATAACGTATAACGTATAACGTATAACGTATAACGTATAACGTGTAACGTATAACGTATAACGTATAACGTATAACGTATAACGTATAACGTATAACGTACAACGTATAACGTACAACGTATAACGTACAACGTATAACGTACAACGTATAACGTATAACGTATAACGTATAACGTATAACGTATAACGTATAACGTATAACGTATAACGTATAACATATAATGTATAACGCATATCCTAGAACTTATGCTGAATAACGTATAACGTATAACGTATAACGTATAACGTATAACGTGTAACGTATAACGTATATCGTGTAACGTATAACGTGTAACGTATAACGTATAACGTGTAACGTATAACGTATAACGTATAACGTATAACGTATAACGTATAACGTATAACGTATAACGTATAACGTATAACGTATAACGTATAACGTATAACGTATAACGTATAACGTATAACGTATAACGTATAACGTATAACGTATAACGTATAACGTATAACGTATAACGTATAACGTATAACGTATAACGTAGGACGTATAACGTACAACGTATAACGTAGAACGTATAACGTATAACGTATAACGTGTAACGTATAACGTATAACGTATAACGTATAACGTATAACGTATAACGTATAACGTATAACGTATACCGTGTAACGTATAACGTGTAACGTATAACGTGTAACGTATAACGTATAACGTATAACGTATAACGTATAACGTATAACGTATATCGTATAACGTATAACGTATAACGTATAACGTATAACGTATAACGTATAACGTATAACGTATAACGTATAACGTATAACGTATAACGTATAACGTATAACGTATAACGTATAACGTATAACGTATAACGTATAACGTACAACGAGTAACGTATAACGTCTAACGTACAACGTATAACGTATAACGTATAACGTATAACGTATAACGTATAACGTATAACGTATAACGTATAACGTATAACGTATAACGTATAACGTATAACGCATAACGTATAACGTATAACGTATACGTATAACGTATAACATATAATGTATAACGCATATCCTAGAACTTATGCTGAATAACGTATAACGTATAGCGTATAACGTATAACGTATAACGTATAACGTATAACGTATAACGTATAACGTATAACGTATAACGTATAACGTATAACGTATAACGTATAACGTATAACGTACAACGAGTAACGTATAACGTCTAACGTACAACGTATAACGTATAACGTATAACGTATAACGTATAACGTATAACGTATAACGTATAACGTATAACGTATAACGTATAACGTATAACGTATAACGTATAACGTATAACGTATAACGTATAACGTATAACGTATAACGTATAACGTATAACGTATAACGTATATCGTATAACGTATAACGTATAACATATAATATATAAGGCATATCCTAGAACTTATGCGGTATAACGTATAGTGTATAACGTATAACGTATAACGTATAGTGTATAACGTATAACGTATAACGTATAGTGTATAACGTATAACGTATAACGTATAACGTATAACTTTTAACGTATAACGTATAACGTATAACGTAATACGTATAACGTATAACGTCTAACGTATAACGTATAACGTATAACGTATAACGTATAACGTATAACGTATAACGTGTAACGTATAACGTATAACGTATAGCGTATAACGTATATCGCATAACGTATAACGTATAACGTATCACGTATAAAGGATAACGTGTAACGTATATCGTATATCGTATACCGTATAACGTACAACGAGTGACGTATAACGCATAACGTATAACGTATAACGTATAACGTATAACGTATAACGTATAACGTATAACGTATAACGTATAACGTATAACGTGTAACGTATAATGTATAACGTATAACGTATAACGTATAACGTATAACGTATAACGTATAACGTATAACGTCTAACGTATAACGTATAACGTATAACGTATAACGTATAACGTGTAACGTATAACGTATAACGTATAGCGTATAACGTATATCGCATAACGTATAACGTATAACGTATCACGTATAAAGGATAACGTGTAACGTATATCGTATATCGTATACCGTATAACGTACAACGAGTGACGTATAACGCATAACGTATAACGTATAACGTATAACGTATAACGTATAACGTATAACGTATGACATATAACGTATAACGTATAACGTATAACGTATAACATATAATGTATAACGCATATCCTAGAACTTATGCTGAATAACGTATAACGTATAACGTATAA
The DNA here is from genome assembly GCF_051014685.1 of Ptiloglossa arizonensis. NCBI lineage: Eukaryota > Metazoa > Arthropoda > Insecta > Hymenoptera > Colletidae > Ptiloglossa > Ptiloglossa arizonensis. Next base: position 50,782 of record NW_027479640.1, read on the forward strand.
CGTATAACGTATAACGTATAACGTATAACGTATAACGTATAACGTATAACGTATAACGTATAACGTATAACGTATAACGTCTAACGTATAACGTATAACGTATAACGTATAACGTATAACGTATACCATATAATATATAACGCATATCCTAGAACTTATGCCGTATAACGTATAGTGTGCAACGTATAACGTATAACGTATAACGTATAACGTATAACGTATAACGTATAACGTATAACGTATAACGTATATCGTGTAACGTATATCGTGTAACGTATAACGTATAAAGTATAACGTATAACGTATAACGTATAACGTATAACGTATAACGTATAACGTATAACGTATAACGTATAACGTATAACGTATAACGTATAACGTATAACGTATAACGTGTAACGTATAACGTATAACGTATAACGTAATACGTATAATGTATAACGTATAACGTATAACGTATAACGTATAACGTATAACGTATAACGTATAACGTATAACGTATAACGTATAACGTATAACGTATAACGTCTAACGTATAACGTATAACGTATAACGTATAACGTATAACGTATACCATATAATATATAACGCATATCCTAGAACTTATGCCGTATAACGTATAGTGTGCAACGTATAACGTATAACGTATAACGTATAACGTATAACGTATAACGTATAACGTATAACGTATAACGTATATCGTGTAACGTATATCGTGTAACGTATAACGTATAAAGTATAACGTATAACGTATAACGTATAACGTATAACGTATAACGTATAACGTATAACGTATAACGTATAACGTATAACGTATAACGTATAACGTATAACGTGTAACGTATAACGTATAACGTATAACGTATAACGTATAACGTATAACGTATAACGTACAACGTATAACGTACAACGTATAACGAACAACGTATAACGTACAACGTATAACGTATAACGTATAACGTATAACGTATAACGTATAACGTATAACGTATAACGTATAACGTATAACATATAATGTATAACGCATATCCTAGAACTTATGCTGAATAACGTATAACGTATAACGTATAACGTATAACGTATAACGTGTAACGTATAACGTATATCGTGTAACGTATAACGTGTAACGTATAACGTATAACGTGTAACGTATAACGTATAACGTATAACGTATAACGTATAACGTATAACGTATAACGTATAACGTATAACGTATAACGTATAACGTATAACGTATAACGTATAACGTATAACGTATAACGTATAACGTATAACGTATAACGTATAACGTATAACGTATAACGTATAACGTATAACGTATAACGTATAACGTAGGACGTATAACGTACAACGTATAACGTAGAACGTATAACGTATAACGTATAACGTGTAACGTATAACGTATAACGTATAACGTATAACGTATAACGTATAACGTATAACGTATAACGTATACCGTGTAACGTATAACGTGTAACGTATAACGTGTAACGTATAACGTATAACGTATAACGTATAACGTATAACGTATAACGTATATCGTATAACGTATAACGTATAACGTATAACGTATAACGTATAACGTATAACGTATAACGTATAACGTATAACGTATAACGTATAACGTATAACGTATAACGTATAACGTATAACGTATAACGTATAACGTATAACGTACAACGAGTAACGTATAACGTCTAACGTACAACGTATAACGTATAACGTATAACGTATAACGTATAACGTATAACGTATAACGTATAACGTATAACGTATAACGTATAACGTATAACGTATAACGTATAACGTATAACGTATAACGTATACGTATAACGTATAACATATAATGTATAACGCATATCCTAGAACTTATGCTGAATAACGTATAACGTATAGCGTATAACGTATAACGTATAACGTATAACGTATAACGTATAACGTATAACGTATAACGTATAACGTATAACGTATAACGTATAACGTATAACGTATAACGTATATCGTATAACGTATAACGTATAACATATAATATATAAGGCATATCCTAGAACTTATGCGGTATAACGTATAGTGTATAACGTATAACGTATAACGTATAGTGTATAACGTATAACGTATAACGTATAGTGTATAACGTATAACGTATAACGTATAACGTATAACTTTTAACGTATAACGTATAACGTATAACGTAATACGTATAACGTATAACGTCTAACGTATAACGTATAACGTATAACGTATAACGTATAACGTATAACGTATAACGTGTAACGTATAACGTATAACGTATAGCGTATAACGTATATCGCATAACGTATAACGTATAACGTATCACGTATAAAGGATAACGTGTAACGTATATCGTATATCGTATACCGTATAACGTACAACGAGTGACGTATAACGCATAACGTATAACGTATAACGTATAACGTATAACGTATAACGTATAACGTATAACGTATAACGTATAACGTATAACGTGTAACGTATAATGTATAACGTATAACGTATAACGTATAACGTATAACGTATAACGTATAACGTATAACGTCTAACGTATAACGTATAACGTATAACGTATAACGTATAACGTGTAACGTATAACGTATAACGTATAGCGTATAACGTATATCGCATAACGTATAACGTATAACGTATCACGTATAAAGGATAACGTGTAACGTATATCGTATATCGTATACCGTATAACGTACAACGAGTGACGTATAACGCATAACGTATAACGTATAACGTATAACGTATAACGTATAACGTATAACGTATGACATATAACGTATAACGTATAACGTATAACGTATAACATATAATGTATAACGCATATCCTAGAACTTATGCTGAATAACGTATAACGTATAACGTATAACGTATAACGTATAACGTATAACGTATAACGTATAACGTATAACGTATAACGTATAACGTATGACGTATAACGTATAACGTATAACGTATAACGTATAACGTATAACGTATAACGTCTAACGTATAACGTATAACGTATAACGTATAACGTATAACGTATAACGTATAACGTATAACGTATAACATATAATATATAACGCATATGCTAGAACTTATGCCGCATAACGTATAGTGTGCAACGTATAACGTATAACGTATAACGTATAACGTATAACGTATAACGTATAACGTATAACGTATAACGTATAACGTATAACGTATAACGTATAACGTATAACGTATAACGTATAACGTATAACGTATAACGTATAACGTATAACGTGTAACGTATAACGTATAACATATAATGTATAACGCATATCCTAGAACTTATGCTGAATAACGTATAACGTATAACGTATAACGTATAACGTATAACGTATAACGTATAACGTATAACGTATAACGTATAACGTATAACGTATAACGTATAACGTATAACGTATAACGTATAACGTAATACGTATAATGTATAACGTATAACGTATAACGTATAACGTATAACGTATAACGTATAACGTATAACGTATAACGTATAACGTATAACGTATAACGTATAACGTCTAACGTATAACGTATAACGTATAACGTATAACGTATAACGTATAACATATAATATATAACGCATATCCTAGAACTTATGCCGTATAACGTATAGTGTGCAACGTATAACGTATAACGTATAACGTATAACGTATAACGTATAACGTATAACGTATAACGTATATCGTGTAACGTATAACGTGTAACGTATAACGTATAACGTATAACGTATAACGTATAACGTATAACGTATAACGTATAACGTATAACGTATAACGTATAACGTATAACGTATAACGTATAACGTATAACGTATAACGTATAACGTATAACGTATAACGTATAACGTATAACGTATAACGTATAACGTATAACGTATAACGTATAACGTATAACGTATAACGTACAACGTATAACGTACAACGTATAACGTACAACGTATAACGTACAACGTATAACGTATAACGTATAACGTATAACGTATAACGTATAACGTATAACGTATAACGTATAACGTATAACGTATAACGTATAACGTACAACGTATACGTATAACGTATAACATATAATGTATAACGCATATCCTAGAACTTATGCTGAATAACGTATAACGTATAACGTATAACGTATAACGTATAACGTATAACGTATAACGTATAACGTACAACGTATAACGTACAACGTATAACGTATAACGTATAACGTATAACGTATAACGTATAACGTATAACGTATAACGTATAACGTATAACGTAATACGTATAATGTATAACGTATAGCGTATAACGTATAACGTAATACGTATAACGTATAACGTATAACGTATAACGTATAACGTATAACGTATAACGTATAACGTATAACGTATAACGTAATACGTATAATGTATAACGTATAGCGTATAACGTATAACGTAATACGTATAACGTATAACGTATAACGTATAACGTATAACGTATAACGTATAACGTATAACGTATAACGTATAACGTATAACGTATAACGTGTAACGTATAACGTATAACGTATAACGTATAACGTAAAACGTATAGCGTATAACGTATAACGTATAACGTATAACGTATAACGTGTAACGTATAACGTATAACGTATAACATATAATGTATAACGCATATCCTAGAACTTATGCTGAATAACGTATAACGTATAACGTATAACGTATAACGTATAACGTATAACGTATAACGTATAACGTATAACGTATAACGTATAACGTATGACGTATAACGTATAACGTATAACGTATAGCGTATAACGTATAACGTATAACGTATAACGTATAACGTATAACGTATAACGTATAACGTATAACGTACAACGTATAACGTATAACGTATAACGTGTAACGTATAACGTATAACGTATAACGTATAACGTATAACGTATAACGTAATACGTATAATGTATAACGTATAACGTATAACGTATAACGTATAACGTATAACGTATAACGTATAACGTATAACGTATAACGTATAACGTATAACGTATAACGTCTAACGTATAACGTATAACGTATAACGTATAACGTATAACGTATAACGTATAACGTATAACGTATAACATATAATATATAACGCATATCCTAGAACTTATGCCGTATAACGTATAGTGTGCAACGTATAACGTATAACGTATAACGTATAACGTATAACGTATAACGTATAACGTATAACGTATATCGTGTAACGTATAACGTGTAACGTATAACGTATAAAGTATAACGTATAACGTATAACGTATAACGTATAACGTATAACGTATAACGTATAACGTATAACGTATAACGTGTAACGTATAACGTATAACGTATAACGTATAACGTATAACGTATAACGTATAACGTACAACGTATAACGTACAACGTATAACGTACAACGTATAACGTACAACGTATAACGTATAACGTATAACGTATAACGTATAACGTATAACGTATAACGTATAACGTATAACATATAATGTATAACGCATATCCTAGAACTTATGCTGAATAACGTATAACGTATAACGTATAACGTATAACGTATAACGTGTAACGTATAACGTATATCGTGTAACGTATAACGCGTAACGTATAACGTATAACGTGTAACGTATAACGTATAACGTATAACGTATAACGTATAACGTATAACGTATAACGTATAACGTATAACGTATAACGTATAACGTATAACGTATAACGTATAACGTATAACGTATAACGTATAACGTATAACGTATAACGTATAACGTATAACGTATATCGTATAACGTATAACGTATAACAATTAATATATAACGCATATCCTAGAACTTATGCGGTATAACGTATAGTGTATAACGTATAACGTATAACGTGTAGTGTATAACGTATAACGTATAACGTATAGTGTATAACGTATAACGTATAACGTATAACGTATAACTTTTAACGTATAACGTATAACGTATAACGTAATACGTATAACGTATAACGTATAACGTATAACGTATAACGTATAACGTATAACGTATAACGTATAACGTATAACGTATAACGTATAACGTGTAACGTATAACGTATAACGTATAACGTATAACGTATAACGTATAACGTATAACGTATAACGTATAACGTATAACGTATAACGTATAACGTATAACGTATAACGTATAACGTATAACGTATAAAGTATAACGTATAACGTATAACGTATAACGTATAACGTATAACGTATAACGTATAACATATAATGTATAACGCATATCCTAGAGCTTATGCTGATTAACGTATAACGTATAACGTATAACGTATATCGTATAACGTGTAACGTATAACGTATATCGTGTAACGTATAACGTGTAACGTATAACGTGTAACGTGTAACGTATAACGTATAACGTATAACGTATAACGTATAACGTATAACGTATAACGTATAACGTATAACGTATAACGTATAACGTATACGTATAACGTATAACATATAATGTATAACGCATATCCTAGAACTTATGCTGAATAACGTATAACGTATAGCGTATAACGTATAACGTATAACGTATAACGTATAACGTATAACGTATAACGTATAACGTATAACGTATAACGTATAACGTATAACGTATAACGTATATCGTATAACGTATAACGTATAACAATTAATATATAACGCATATCCTAGAACTTATGCGGTATAACGTATAGTGTATAACGTATAACGTATAACGTATAGTGTATAACGTATAACGTATAACGTGTAGTGTATAACGTATAACGTATAACGTATAACGTATAACTTTTAACGTATAACGTATAACGTATAACGTAATACGTATAACGTATAACGTATAACGTATAACGTATAACGTATAACGTATAACGTATAACGTATAACGTATAACGTATAACGTGTAACGTATAACGTATAACGTATAGCGTATAACGTATATCGCATAACGTATAACGTATAACGTATAACGCATATCCTAGAACTTATGCTGAATAACGTATAACGTATAACGTATAACGTATAACGTATAACGTATAACGTATAACGTATAACGTATAACGTATAACGTATAACGTATAACGTATAACGTATAACGTATAACGTATAACGTCTAACGTATAACGTATAACGTATAACGTATAACGTATAACGTATAACGTATAACGTATAACATATAATATATAACGCATATGCTAGAACTTATGCCGCATAACGTATAGTGTGCAACGTATAACGTATAACGTATAACGTATAACGTATAACGTATAACGTATAACGTATAACGTATAACGTATAACGTATAACGTATAACGTATAACGTATAACGTATAACGTATAACGTATAACGTATAACGTATAACGTATAACATATAATGTATAACGCATATCCTAGAACTTATGCTGAATAACGTATAACGTATAACGTATAACGTATAACGTATAACGTATAACGTATAACGTATAACGTATAACGTATAACGTATAACGTATAACGTATAACGTATAACGTATAACGTATAACGTATAACGTATAACGTATAACGTATAACGTATAACGTATAACGTATAACGTATAACGTATAACGTATAACGTATAACGTATAACGTATAGCGTATAACGTATAGCGTATAACGTAATACGTATAATGTATAACGTATAACGTATAACGTATAACGTATAACGTATAACGTATAACGTATAACGTATAACGTATAACGTATAACGTATAACGTATAACGTATAACGTATAACGTATAACGTATAACGTATAACGTCTAACGTATAACGTATAACGTATAACGTATAACGTATAACGTATAACATATAATATATAACGCATATCCTAGAACTTATGCCGTATAACGTATAGTGTGCAACGTATAACGTATAACGTATAACGTATAACGTATAACGTATAACGTATAACGTATATCGTGTAACGTATAACGTGTAACGTATAACGTATAACGTATAACGTGTAACGTATAACGTATAACGTATAACGTATAACGTATAACGTATAACGTATAACGTATAACGTATAACGTATAACGTATAACGTATAACGTATAACGTATAACGTATAACGTATAACGTATAACGTATAACGTATAACGTATAACGTACAACGTATAACGTACAACGTATAACGTACAACGTATAACGTATAACGTATAACATATAATGTATAACGCATATCCTAGAACTTATGCTGAATAACGTATAACGTATAGCGTACAACGTATAACGTATAACGTATAACGTATAACGTATAACGTATAACGTATAACGTATAACGTATAACGTATAACGTATAACGTATAACGTATATCGTATAACGTATAACGTATAACAATTAATATATAACGCATATCCTAGAACTTATGCGGTATAACGTATAGTGTATAACGTATAACGTATAGCGTATAGTGTATAACGTATAACGTATAACGTATAGTGTATAACGTATAACGTATAACGTATAACGTATAACTTTTAACGTATAACGTATAACGTATAACGTATAACGTAATACGTATAACGTATAACGTATAACGTATAACGTATAACGTATAACGTATAACGTATAACGTATAACGTATAACGTGTAACGTATAACGTATAACGTATAGCGTATAACGTATATCGCATAACGTATAACGTATAACGTATAACGTATAACGTATAACGTATAACGTATAACGTATAATGTATAACGCATATCCTAGAACTTATGCTGAATAACGTATAACGTATAACGTATAACGTATAACGTATAACGTATAACGTATAACGTATAACGTATAACGTATAACGTATAACGTATAACGTATAACGTATAACGTATAACGTATAACGTATAACATATAATATATAACGCATATGCTAGAACTTATGCCGCATAACGTATAGTGTGCAACGTATAACGTATAACGTATAACGTATAACGTATAACGTATAACGTATAACGTATAACGTATAACGTAATACGTATAACGTATAACGTATAACGTATAACGTATAACGTATAACGTATAACGTGTAACGTATAACGTATAACGTATAACGTATAACGTATAACGTATAGCGTATAACGTATATCGCATAACGTATAACGTATAACGTATCACGTATAAAGGATAACGTCTAACGTATATCGTATATCGTATACCGTATAACGTACAACGAGTGACGTATAACGCATAACGTATAACGTATAACGTATAACGTATAACGTATAACGTATAACGTATAACGTATATCGTATAACGTATAACGTATAACAATTAATATATAACGCATATCCTAGAACTTATGCGGTATAACGTATAGTGTATAACGTATAACGTATAACGTATAGTGTATAACGTATAACGTATAACGTATAGTGTATAACGTATAACGCATAACGTATAACGTATAACTTTTAACGTATAACGTATAACGTATAACGTAATACGTATAACGTATAACGTATAACGTATAACGTATAACGTATAACGTATAACGTATAACGTATAACGTATAACGTGTAACGTATAACGTATAACGTATAGCGTATAACGTATATCGCATAACGTATAACGTATAACGTATCACGTATAAAGGATAACGTGTAACGTATATCGTATATCGTATACCGTATAACGTACAACGAGTGACGTATAACGCATAACGTATAACGTATAACGTATAACCTATAACGTATAACGTATGACATATAACGTATAACGTATAACGTATAACGTATAACATATAATGTATAACGCATATCCTAGAACTTATGCTGAATAACGTATAACGTATAACGTATAACGTATAACGTATAACGTATAACGTATAACGTATAACGTATAACGTATAACGTATAACGTATAACGTATAACGTATAACGTATAACGTATAACGTATAACGTATAACGTATAACGTCTAACGTATAACGTATAACGTATAACGTATAACGTATATCGTATAACGTATAACGTATAACATATAATATACAACGCATATGCTAGAACTTATGCCGCATAACGTATAGTGTGCAACGTATAACGTATAACGTATAACGTATAACGTATAACGTATAACGTATAACGTATAACGTATAACGTATAACGTATAACGTATAACGTATAACGTATAACGTATAACGTATAACGTATAACGTATAACGTATAACGTATAACGTATAACATATAATGTATAACGCGTATCCTAGAACTTATGCTGAATAACGTATAACGTATAACGTATAACGTATAACGTATAACGTATAACGTATAACGTATAACGTATAACGTATAACGTATAACGTATAACGTATAACGTATAACGTATAACGTATAACGTATAACGTATAACGTATAACGTATAACGTAATACGTATAAAGTATAACGTATAACGTATAACGTATAACGTATAACGTATAACGTATAACGTATAACGTATAACGTATAACGTATAACGTATAACGTATAACGTATAACGTCTAACGTATAACGTATAACGTATAACGTATAACGTATAACGTATAACATATAATATATAACGCATATCCTAGAACTTATGCCGTATAACGTATAGTGTGCAACGTATAACGTATAACGTATAACGTATAACGTATAACGTATAACGTATAACGTATATCGTGTAACGTATAACGTGTAACGTATAACGTATAACGTATAACGTATAACGTATAACGTATAACGTATAACGTGTAACGTATAACGTATAACGTATAACGTATAACGTATAACGTATAACGTATAACGTATAACGTATAACGTATAACGTATAACGTATAACGTATAACGTATAACGTATAACGTATAACGTACAACGTATAACGTACAACGTATAACGTACAACGAATAACGTACAACGTATAACGTATAACGTATAACGTATAACGTATAACGTATAACGTATAACGTATAACGTATAACGTACAACGTATAACGTACAACGTATAACGTATAACGTATAACGTATAACGTATAACGTATAACGTATAACGTATAACGTATAACGTATAACGTATAACGTAATACGTATAATGTATAACGTATAACGTATAACGTATATCGTATAACGTATAACGTATAACGTATAACGTATAACGTATAACGTATAACGTATAACGTATAACGTATAACGTATAACGTATAACGTATAACGTATAACGTATAACGTATAACGTCTAACGTATAACGTATAACGTATAACGTATAACGTATATCGTATAACGTATAACGTATAACATATAATATACAACGCATATGCTAGAACTTATGCCGCATAACGTATAGTGTGCAACGTATAACGTGTAACGTATAACGTATAACGTATAACGTATAACGTATAACGTATAACGTATAACGTATAACGTATAACGTATAACGTATAACGTATAACGTATAACGTATAACGTATAACGTATAACGTATAACGTATAACGTATAACATATAATGTATAACGCATATCCTAGAACTTATGCTGAATAACGTATAACGTATAACGTATAACGTATAACGTATAACGTATAACGTATAACGTATAACGTATAACGTATAACGTATAACGTATAACGTATAACGTATAACGTATAACGTATAACGTATAACGTATAACGTATAACGTATAACGTATAACGTATAACGTATAACGTATAACGTATAACGTATAACGTAATACGTATAAAGTATAACGTATAACGTATAACGTATAACGTATAACGTATAACGTATAACGTATAACGTATAACGTATAACGTATAACGTATAACGTATAACGTATAACGTCTAACGTATAACGTATAACGTATAACGTATAACGTATAACGTATAACATATAATATATAACGCATATCCTAGAACTTATGCCGTATAACGTATAGTGTGCAACGTATAACGTATAACGTATAACGTATAACGTATAACGTATAACGTATAACGTATAACGTATATCGTGTAACGTATAACGTGTAACGTATAACGTATAACGTATAACGTATAACGTATAACGTATAACGTATAACGTGTAACGTATAACGTATAACGTATAACGTATAACGTATAACGTATAACGTATAACGTATAACGTATAACGTATAACGTATAACGTATAACGTATAACGTATAACGTATAACGTATAACGTATAACGTATAACGTATAACGTATAACGTACAACGTATAACGTACAACGTATAACGTACAACGTATAACGTACAACGTATAACGTATAACGTATAACGTATAACGTATAACGTATAACGTATAACGTATAACGTATAACGTACAACGTATAACGTATAACGTATAACGTATAACGTATAACGTATAACGTATAACGTATAACGTATAACGTATAACGTATAACGTAATACGTATAATGTATAACGTATAACGTATAACGTATATCGTATAACGTATAACGTATAACGTATAACGTATAACGTATAACGTATAACGTATAACGTATAACGTATAACGTATAACGTATAACGTATAACGTATAACGTATAACGTATAACGTATAACGTATAACGTATAACGTATAACGTATAACGTATAACGTATAACGTATAACGTATAACGTATAACGTATAACGTATAACGTATAACGTATAACGTAATACGTATAATGTATAACGTATAACGTATAACGTATAACGTATAACGTATAACGTATAACGTATAACGTATAACGTATAACGTATAACGTATAACGTATAACGTATAACGTATAACGTATAACGTATAACGTATAACGTATAACGTATAACGTATAACGTATAACGTATAACGTATAACGTATAACGTATAACGTAGGACGTATAACGTACAACGTATAACGTAGAACGTATAACGTATAACGTATAACGTATAACGTATAACGTATAACGTATAACGTATAACGTATAACGTATAACGTATAACGTATAACGTATAACGTATAACGTATAACGTATAACGTATACCGTGTAACGTATAACGTGTAACGTATAACGTGTAACGTATAACGTGTAACGTATAACGTATAACGTATAACGTATAACGTATAACGTATAACGTATAACGTATAACGTATAACGTATAACGTATAACGTATAACGTATAACGTATAACGTATAACGTATAACGTATAACGTATAACGTATAACGTATAACGTATAACGTATAACGTATAACGTATAACGTATAACGTATAACGTATAACGTAATACGTATAATGTATAACGTATAACGTATAACGTATAACGTATAACGTATAACGTATAACGTATAACGTATAACGTATAACGTATAACGTATAACGTATAACGTATAACGTATACGTATAACGTATAACATATAATGTATAACGCATATCCTAGAACTTATGCTGAATAACGTATAACGTATAGCGTATAACGTATAACGTATAACGTATAACGTATAACGTATAACGTATAACGTATAACGTATAACGTATAACGTATAACGTATAACGTATAACGTATAACGTATAACGTATATCGTATAACGTATAACGTATAACATATAATATATAACGCATATCCTAGAACTTATGCGGTATAACGTATAGTGTATAACGTATAACGTATAACGTATAGTGTATAACGTATAACGTATAACGTATAGTGTATAACGTATAACGTATAACGTATAGTGTATAACGTATAACGTATAACGTATAACGTATTACTTTTAACGTATAACGTATAACGTATAACGTAATACGTATAACGTATAACGTATAACGTATAACGTATCACGTATAAAGGATAACGTGTAACGTATATCGTATATCGTATACCGTATAACGTACAACGAGTGACGTATAACGTATATCGCATAACGTATAACGTATAACGTATCACGTATAAAGGATAACGTGTAACGTATATCGTATATCGTATACCGTATAACGTACAACGAGTGACGTATAACGCATAACGTATAACGTATAACGTATAACGTATAACGTATAACGTATAACGTATAACGTATAACGTATAACGTATAACGTATACCGTATAACGTACAACGAGTGACGTATAACGCATAACGTATAACGTATAACGTATAACGTATAACGTATAACGTATAACGTATAACGTATAACGTATAACGTATATCGTATAACGTATAACGTATAACGTATAACGTATAACGTATAACGTATAACGTATAACGTATAACGTATAACGTATAACGTATAACGTATAACGTGTAACGTATAACGTATAACGTATAGCGTATAACGTATATCGCATAACGTATAACGTATAACGTATCACGTATAAAGGATAACGTGTAACGTATATCGTATATCGTATAACGTATAACGTATAACGTATAACGTATAACGTATAAAGTATAACGTATAACGTATAACGTATAACGTATAAAGTATAACGTATGACGTATAACGTATAACGTAATACGTATAATGTATAACGTATAACGTATAACGTATAACGTATAACGTATAACGTATAACGTATAACGTATAACGTATAACGTATAACGTATAACGTATAACGTATAACGTATAACGTATAACGTATAACGTATAACGTATAACGTATAACGTCTAACGTATAACGTATAACGTATAACGTATAACGTATAACGTATAACATATAATATATAACGCATATCCTAGAACTTATGCCGTATAACGTATAGTGTGCAACGTATAACGTATAACGTATAACGTATAACGTATAACGTATAACGTATAACGTATAACGTACAACGTATAACGTATAACGTATAACGTATAACGTATAACGTATAACGTATAACGTATAACGTATAACGTATAACGTATAACGTATAACGTATAACGTATAACGTGTAACGTATAACGTATAACGTATAACGTATAACGTAGAACGTATAACGTACAACGTATAACGTACAACGTATAACGTATAACGTATAACGTATAACGTATAACGTATAACGTATAACGTATAACGTATTACGTATAACGTATAACGTATAACGTATAACGTATAACGTATAACGTATAACGTATAACATATAATGTATAACGCATATCCTAGAACTTATGCTGAATAACGTATAACGTATAACGTATAACGTATAACGTATAACGTGTAACGTATAACGCATATCGTGTAACGTATAACGTGTAACGTATACCGTATAACGTATAACGTATAACGTATAACGTATAACGTATAACGTATAACGTATAACGTATAACGTATACCGTGTAACGTATAACGTGTAACGTATAACGTGTAACGTATAACGTGTAACGTATAACGTATAACGTATAACGTATAATGTATAACGTATAACGTATACCGTGTAACGTATAACGTGTAACGTATAACGTGTAACGTATAACGTGTAACGTATAACGTATAACGTATAACGTATAACGTATAACGTATAACGTATAACGTATAACGTATAACGTATAACGTATAACGTATAACGTATAACGTATAACGTATAACGTATAACGTATAACGTATAACGTATAACGTATAACGTATAACGTATAACGTATAACGTATAACGTATAACGTATAACGTATAACGTATAACGTATAACGTATAACGTATAACGTATAACGTATAACGTATAACGTAATACGTATAATGTATAACGTATAACGTATAACGTATAACGTATAAAGTATAACGTATGACGTATAACGTATAACGTAATACGTATAATGTATAACGTATAACGTATAACGTATAACGTATAACGTATAACGTATAACGTATAACGTATAACGTATAACGTATAACGTATAACGTATAACGTATAACGTATAACGTATAACGTATAACGTATAACGTATAACGTATACGTATAACGTATAACATATAATGTATAACGCATATCCTAGAACTTATGCTGAATAACGTATAACGTATAGCGTATAACGTATAACGTATAACGTATAACGTATAACGTATAACGTATAACGTATAACGTATAACGTATAACGTATAACGTATAACGTATAACGTATAACGTATAACGTATATCGTATAACGTATAACGTATAACATATAATATATAACGCATATCCTAGAACTTATGCGGTATAACGTATAGTGTATAACGTATAACGTATAACGTATAGTGTATAACGTATAACGTATAACGTATAGTGTATAACGTATAACGTATAACGTATAACGTATAACTTTTAACGTATAACGTATAACGTATAACGTAATACGTATAACGTATAACGTATAACGTATAACGTATCACGTATAAAGGATAACGTGTAACGTATATCGTATATCGTATACCGTATAACGTACAACGAGTGACGTATAACGTATATCGCATAACGTATAACGTATAACGTATCACGTATAAAGGATAACGTGTAACGTATATCGTATATCGTATACCGTATAACGTACAACGAGTGACGTATAACGCATAACGTATAACGTATAACGTATAACGTATAACGTATAACGTATAACGTATAACGTATAACGTATAACGTATAACGTATAACGTATACCGTATAACGTACAACGAGTGACGTATAACGCATAACGTATAACGTATAACGTATAACGTATAACGTATAACGTATAACGTATAACGTATAACGTATAACGTATATCGTATAACGTATAACGTATAACGTATAACGTATAACGTATAACGTATAACGTATAACGTATAACGTATAACGTATAACGTATAACGTATAACGTGTAACGTATAACGTATAACGTATAGCGTATAACGTATATCGCATAACGTATAACGTATAACGTATCACGTATAAAGGATAACGTGTAACGTATATCGTATATCGTATAACGTATAACGTATAACGTATAACGTATAACGTATAAAGTATAACGTATAACGTATAACGTATAACGTATAAAGTATAACGTATGACGTATAACGTATAACGTAATACGTATAATGTATAACGTATAACGTATAACGTATAACGTATAACGTATAACGTATAACGTATAACGTATAACGTATAACGTATAACGTATAACGTATAACGTATAACGTATAACGTATAACGTATAACGTATAACGTATAACGTATAACGTCTAACGTATAACGTATAACGTATAACGTATAACGTATAACGTATAACATATAATATATAACGCATATCCTAGAACTTATGCCGTATAACGTATAGTGTGCAACGTATAACGTATAACGTATAACGTATAACGTATAACGTATAACGTATAACGTATAACGTATAACGTATAACGTATAACGTATATCTTGTAACGTATAACGTGTAACGTATAACGTATAACGTATAACGTATAACCTATAACGTATAACGTATAACGTATAACGTATAACGTATAACGTATAACGTATAACGTATAACGTAGAACGTAGAACGTATAACGTATAACGTATAACGTCTAACGTATAACGTATAACGTATAACGTATAACGTATAACGTATAACATATAATATATAACGCATATCCTAGAACTTATGCCGTATAACGTATAGTGTGCAACGTATAACGTATAACGTATAACGTATAACGTATAACGTATAACGTATAACGTATATCGTGTAACGTAGAACGTGTAACGTATAACGTGTAACGTATAACGTATAACGTATAACGTATAACGTATAACGTATAACGTATAACGTATAACGTATAACGTATAACGTATAACGTATAACGTATAACGTATAACGTATAACGTATAACGTATAACGTATAACGTATAAAGTATAACGTATAACGTATAACGTATGACGTAATACGTATAATGTATAACGTATAACATATAATATATAACGCATATCCTAGAACTTATGCCGTATAACGTATAGTGTGCAACGTATAACGTATAACGTATAACGTATAACGTATAACGTATAACGTATAACGTATAACGTATAACGTATAACGTATATCGTGTAACGTATAACGTGTAACGTATAACGTATAACGTATAACGTATAACGTATAACGTATAACGTATAACGTATAACGTATAACGTATAACGTATAACGTATAACGTATAACGTATAACGTATAACGTATAACGTATAACGTATAACGTATAACGTATAACGTATAACGTATAACGTATAACGTATAACGTATAACGTCTAACGTATAACGTATAACGTATAACGTATAACGTATAACGTATAACATATAATATATAACGCATATCCTAGAACTTATGCCGTATAACGTATAGTGTGCAACGTATAACGTATAACGTATAACGTATAACGTATAACGTATAACGTATAACGTATATCGTGTAACGTAGAACGTGTAACGTATAACGTGTAACGTATAACGTATAACGTATAACGTATAACGTATAACGTATAACGTATAACGTATAACGTATAACGTATAACGTATAACGTATAACGTATAACGTATAACGTATAACGTATAACGTATAACGTATAACGTATAACGTATAACGTATAACGTATAACGTATAACGTATAACGTATAACGTATAACGTATAACGTATAACGTGTAACGTATAACGTATATCGTGTAACGTATAACGTGTAACGTATAACGCATAACGTATAACGTATAAAGTATAACGTATAACGTATAACGTATAACGTATAACGTATAACGTATAACGTATAAAGTATAACGTATAACGTATAACGTATAACGTATAACGTATAAAGTATAACGTATAACGTATAACGTATAACGTAATACGTATAATGTATAACGTATAACGTATAACGTATAACGTACAACGTATAACGTAGAACGTATAACGTATAACGTATAACGTATAACGTATAACGTATAAAGTATAACGTATAACGTATAACGTATAACGTATAACGTATAACGTATAACGTATAACGTATAACGTTTAACGTATAACGTATAACGTATAACGTACAACGTATAATGTACAACGTATAACGTATAACGTATAACCTATAACGTATAACGTATAACCTATAACGTAATACGTATAACGTAAAACGTATAACGTATAACGTATAACGCATAACGTATAACGTGTAACGTATAACGTCTAACGTACACCGTATAACGTATAACGTGTAACGTATAACGTCTAACGTATAGCGTATAACGTATATCGTATAACGTATAACGTTTAACGTATAACGTATAACATATAATGTAAAACGCATATCCTAGAACTTATGCTGAATAACGTATAACGTATGACGTATAACGTATAACGTATAACGTATAACGTATAACGTATAACGTATAACGTATAACGTATAACGTGTAACGTATAACGTATAACGTATAACGTATAACGTATAACGTATAACGTAGAACGTAGAACGTAGAACGTATAACGTATAACGTATAACGTATAACGTATAACGTAATACGTATAACGTATAACGTATAACGTATAACGTATAACGTATAACGTTTAACGTATAACGTATAACGTATAACGTATAACGTATAACGTATAACGTATAACGTATAACGTATAACGTATAACGTAGACCGTAGAACGTATAACGTATAACGTATAACGTATAACGTATTACGTATAACCTATAACATATAACGTATAACGTATAACGTATAACGTACAGCTTATAACGTATAACGTATAACGTATAACGTATAACGTATAACGTATAACGTATAACGTATAACGTATAACGTATAACGTATAACGTATAACGTATAACGTATAATGTATAATCTATAACAAATAACGTATTACGTATAACGTATAACGTATAACGTATAACGTATAACGTATAACGTATAACGTATAACGTATAACGTATAACGTATAACGTATAACGTATAACGTATAACGTATAACGTATAACGTATAACGTATAACGTATAACGTATAACGTATAACGTATAACGTATAACGTATAACGTATAACGTCTAACGTATAACGTATAACGTATAACGTATAACGTATAACGTATAACATATAATATATAACGCATATCCTAGAACTTATGCCGTATAACGTATAGTGTGCAACGTATAACGTATAACGTATAACGTATAACGTATAACGTATAACGTATAACGTATATCGTGTAACGTAGAACGTGTAACGTATAACGTGTAACGTATAACGTATAACGTATAACGTATAACGTATAACGTATAACGTATAACGTATAACGTATAACGTATAACGTATAACGTATAACGTATAACGTATAACGTATAACGTATAACGTATAACGTATAACGTATAACGTATAACGTATAACGTATAACGTATAACGTATAACGTATAACGTATAACGTATAACGTATAACGTATAACGTGTAACGTATAACGTATATCGTGTAACGTATAACGTGTAACGTATAACGCATAACGTATAACGTATAAAGTATAACGTATAACGTATAACGTATAACGTATAACGTATAACGTATAACGTATAAAGTATAACGTATAACGTATAACGTATAACGTATAACGTATAAAGTATAACGTATAACGTATAACGTATAACGTAATACGTATAATGTATAACGTATAACGTATAACGTATAACGTACAACGTATAACGTAGAACGTATAACGTATAACGTATAACGTATAACGTATAACGTATAAAGTATAACGTATAACGTATAACGTATAACGTATAACGTATAACGTATAACGTATAACGTATAACGTTTAACGTATAACGTATAACGTATAACGTACAACGTATAATGTACAACGTATAACGTATAACGTATAACCTATAACGTATAACGTATAACCTATAACGTAATACGTATAACGTAAAACGTATAACGTATAACGTATAACGCATAACGTATAACGTGTAACGTATAACGTCTAACGTACACCGTATAACGTATAACGTGTAACGTATAACGTCTAACGTATAGCGTATAACGTATATCGTATAACGTATAACGTTTAACGTATAACGTATAACATATAATGTAAAACGCATATCCTAGAACTTATGCTGAATAACGTATAACGTATGACGTATAACGTATAACGTATAACGTATAACGTATAACGTATAACGTATAACGTATAACGTATAACGTGTAACGTATAACGTATAACGTATAACGTATAACGTATAACGTATAACGTAGAACGTAGAACGTAGAACGTATAACGTATAACGTATAACGTATAACGTATAACGTAATACGTATAACGTATAACGTATAACGTATAACGTATAACGTATAACGTTTAACGTATAACGTATAACGTATAACGTATAACGTATAACGTATAACGTATAACGTATAACGTATAACGTATAACGTAGACCGTAGAACGTATAACGTATAACGTATAACGTATAACGTATTACGTATAACCTATAACATATAACGTATAACGTATAACGTATAACGTACAGCTTATAACGTATAACGTATAACGTATAACGTATAACGTATAACGTATAACGTATAACGTATAACGTATAACGTATAACGTATAACGTATAACGTATAACGTATAATGTATAATCTATAACAAATAACGTATTACGTATAACGTATAACGTATAACGTATAACGTATAACGTATAACGTATAACGTATAACGTATAACGTATAACGTATAACGTATAACGTATAACGTATAACGCATAACGTATAACGTATAACGTATAACGTATAACGTATAACGTATACCGTATAAAGTATAACGTATAACGTATAACGTATAACGTATAACGTATAACGTATAACGTATAACGTATAACGTATAGCGTATAACGTATAACGTATAACGTATAACGTATAACGTATAACGTATAACGTATAACGTATAACGTATAACGTATAACGTATAACGTATAACGTATAACGTATAACGAATAACGTATAACGTATAACGTATAACGTGTAACGTGGAACGTATAACGTATATCGTATAACGTATAACGTGTAACGTGTAACGTGTAACGTATAACGTATAACGTATAACGTATAACGTATAAAGTGTAACGCGTAACGTATAACGCATAACGTATAACGTATAACGTATAACGTATAACGTATAACGTATAACGTATAACGTATAACGTATAACGTATAACGTATAACGTATAACGAATAACGTATAACGTATAACGTATAACGTATAACTTATAACGTATAACGTATAACGTATAACGTATAACGTATAACGTGTAACGTATAACGTGTAACGTATAACGTGTAACGTATAACGTGTAACGTATAACGTGTAACGTATAACGTATAACGTATAACGTATAACGTATAACGTATAACGTATAACGTGTAACGTATAACGTGTAACGTATAACGTGTAACGTATAACGTGTAACGTATAACGTATAACGTATAACGTATAACGTATAACGTATAACGTATAACGTATAACGTATAACGTATAACGTATAACGTATAACGTATAACGTATAACGTATAACGTATAACGTATAACGTATAACGTATAACGTATAACGTATAACGTATAACGTATAACGTATAACGTATAACGTATAACGTATAACGTATAACGTATAACGTATAACGTATAACGTATAACGTATAACGTATAACGTATAACGTAATACGTATAATGTATAACGTATAACGTATAACGTATAACGTATAAAGTATAACGTATGACGTATAACGTATAACGTAATACGTATAATGTATAACGTATAACGTATAACGTATAACGTATAACGTATAACGTATAACGTATAACGTATAACGTATAACGTATAACGTATAACGTATAACGTATAACGTATAACGTATAACGTATAACGTATAACGTATAACGTATACGTATAACGTATAACATATAATGTATAACGCATATCCTAGAACTTATGCTGAATAACGTATAACGTATAGCGTATAACGTATAACGTATAACGTATAACGTATAACGTATAACGTATAACGTATAACGTATAACGTATAACGTATAACGTATAACGTATAACGTATAACGTATAACGTATATCGTATAACGTATAACGTATAACATATAATATATAACGCATATCCTAGAACTTATGCGGTATAACGTATAGTGTATAACGTATAACGTATAACGTATAGTGTATAACGTATAACGTATAACGTATAGTGTATAACGTATAACGTATAACGTATAACGTATAACTTTTAACGTATAACGTATAACGTATAACGTAATACGTATAACGTATAACGTATAACGTATAACGTATCACGTATAAAGGATAACGTGTAACGTATATCGTATATCGTATACCGTATAACGTACAACGAGTGACGTATAACGTATATCGCATAACGTATAACGTATAACGTATCACGTATAAAGGATAACGTGTAACGTATATCGTATATCGTATACCGTATAACGTACAACGAGTGACGTATAACGCATAACGTATAACGTATAACGTATAACGTATAACGTATAACGTATAACGTATAACGTATAACGTATAACGTATAACGTATAACGTATACCGTATAACGTACAACGAGTGACGTATAACGCATAACGTATAACGTATAACGTATAACGTATAACGTATAACGTATAACGTATAACGTATAACGTATAACGTATATCGTATAACGTATAACGTATAACGTATAACGTATAACGTATAACGTATAACGTATAACGTATAACGTATAACGTATAACGTATAACGTATAACGTGTAACGTATAACGTATAACGTATAGCGTATAACGTATATCGCATAACGTATAACGTATAACGTATCACGTATAAAGGATAACGTGTAACGTATATCGTATATCGTATATCGTATAACGTATAACGTATAACGTATAACGTATAACGTATAAAGTATAACGTATAACGTATAACGTATAACGTATAAAGTATAACGTATGACGTATAACGTATAACGTAATACGTATAATGTATAACGTATAACGTATAACGTATAACGTATAACGTATAACGTATAACGTATAACGTATAACGTATAACGTATAACGTATAACGTATAACGTATAACGTATAACGTATAACGTATAACGTATAACGTATAACGTATAACGTCTAACGTATAACGTATAACGTATAACGTATAACGTATAACGTATAACATATAATATATAACGCATATCCTAGAACTTATGCCGTATAACGTATAGTGTGCAACGTATAACGTATAACGTATAACGTATAACGTATAACGTATAACGTATAACGTATAACGTATAACGTATAACGTATAACGTATATCTTGTAACGTATAACGTGTAACGTATAACGTATAACGTATAACGTATAACCTATAACGTATAACGTATAACGTATAACGTATAACGTATAACGTATAACGTATAACGTATAACGTAGAACGTAGAACGTATAACGTATAACGTATAACGTCTAACGTATAACGTATAACGTATAACGTATAACGTATAACGTATAACATATAATATATAACGCATATCCTAGAACTTATGCCGTATAACGTATAGTGTGCAACGTATAACGTATAACGTATAACGTATAACGTATAACGTATAACGTATAACGTATATCGTGTAACGTAGAACGTGTAACGTATAACGTGTAACGTATAACGTATAACGTATAACGTATAACGTATAACGTATAACGTATAACGTATAACGTATAACGTATAACGTATAACGTATAACGTATAACGTATAACGTATAACGTATAACGTATAACGTATAACGTATAAAGTATAACGTATAACGTATAACGTATGACGTAATACGTATAATGTATAACGTATAACATATAATATATAACGCATATCCTAGAACTTATGCCGTATAACGTATAGTGTGCAACGTATAACGTATAACGTATAACGTATAACGTATAACGTATAACGTATAACGTATAACGTATAACGTATAACGTATAACGTATATCGTGTAACGTATAACGTGTAACGTATAACGTATAACGTATAACGTATAACGTATAACGTATAACGTATAACGTATAACGTATAACGTATAACGTATAACGTATAACGTATAACGTATAACGTATAACGTATAACGTATAACGTATAACGTATAACGTATAACGTATAACGTATAACGTATAACGTATAACGTATAACGTATAACGTATAACGTCTAACGTATAACGTATAACGTATAACGTATAACGTATAACGTATAACATATAATATATAACGCATATCCTAGAACTTATGCCGTATAACGTATAGTGTGCAACGTATAACGTATAACGTATAACGTATAACGTATAACGTATAACGTATAACGTATATCGTGTAACGTAGAACGTGTAACGTATAACGTGTAACGTATAACGTATAACGTATAACGTATAACGTATAACGTATAACGTATAACGTATAACGTATAACGTATAACGTATAACGTATAACGTATAACGTATAACGTATAACGTATAACGTATAACGTATAACGTATAACGTATAACGTATAACGTATAACGTATAACGTATAACGTATAACGTATAACGTATAACGTGTAACGTATAACGTATATCGTGTAACGTATAACGTGTAACGTATAACGCATAACGTATAACGTATAAAGTATAACGTATAACGTATAACGTATAACGTATAACGTATAACGTATAACGTATAAAGTATAACGTATAACGTATAACGTATAACGTATAACGTATAAAGTATAACGTATAACGTATAACGTATAACGTAATACGTATAATGTATAACGTATAACGTATAACGTATAACGTACAACGTATAACGTAGAACGTATAACGTATAACGTATAACGTATAACGTATAACGTATAAAGTATAACGTATAACGTATAACGTATAACGTATAACGTATAACGTATAACGTATAACGTATAACGTTTAACGTATAACGTATAACGTATAACGTACAACGTATAATGTACAACGTATAACGTATAACGTATAACCTATAACGTATAACGTATAACCTATAACGTAATACGTATAACGTAAAACGTATAACGTATAACGTATAACGCATAACGTATAACGTGTAACGTATAACGTCTAACGTACACCGTATAACGTATAACGTGTAACGTATAACGTCTAACGTATAGCGTATAACGTATATCGTATAACGTATAACGTTTAACGTATAACGTATAACATATAATGTAAAACGCATATCCTAGAACTTATGCTGAATAACGTATAACGTATGACGTATAACGTATAACGTATAACGTATAACGTATAACGTATAACGTATAACGTATAACGTGTAACGTATAACGTATAACGTATAACGTATAACGTATAACGTATAACGTAGAACGTAGAACGTAGAACGTATAACGTATAACGTATAACGTATAACGTATAACGTAATACGTATAACGTATAACGTATAACGTATAACGTATAACGTATAACGTTTAACGTATAACGTATAACGTATAACGTATAACGTATAACGTATAACGTATAACGTATAACGTATAACGTATAACGTAGACCGTAGAACGTATAACGTATAACGTATAACGTATAACGTATTACGTATAACCTATAACATATAACGTATAACGTATAACGTATAACGTACAGCTTATAACGTATAACGTATAACGTATAACGTATAACGTATAACGTATAACGTATAACGTATAACGTATAACGTATAACGTATAACGTATAACGTATAACGTATAATGTATAATCTATAACAAATAACGTATTACGTATAACGTATAACGTATAACGTATAACGTATAACGTATAACGTATAACGTATAACGTATAACGTATAACGTATAACGTATAACGTATAACGTATAACGCATAACGTATAACGTATAACGTATAACGTATAACGTATAACGTATACCGTATAAAGTATAACGTATAACGTATAACGTATAACGTATAACGTATAACGTATAACGTATAACGTATAACGTATAGCGTATAACGTATAACGTATAACGTATAACGTATAACGTATAACGTATAACGTATAACGTATAACGTATAACGTATAACGTATAACGTATAACGTATAACGTATAACGAATAACGTATAACGTATAACGTATAACGTGTAACGTGGAACGTATAACGTATATCGTATAACGTATAACGTGTAACGTGTAACGTGTAACGTATAACGTATAACGTATAACGTATAACGTATAAAGTGTAACGCGTAACGTATAACGCATAACGTATAACGTATAACGTATAACGTATAACGTATAACGTATAACGTATAACGTATAACGTATAACGTA
Organism: Ptiloglossa arizonensis; assembly: GCF_051014685.1. Lineage (NCBI taxonomy): Eukaryota > Metazoa > Arthropoda > Insecta > Hymenoptera > Colletidae > Ptiloglossa > Ptiloglossa arizonensis. The sequence goes on from NW_027479640.1 coordinate 78,115, forward strand.
TAACGTATAACGTATAACGAATAACGTATAACGTATAACGTATAACGTATAACTTATAACGTATAACGTATAACGTATAACGTATAACGTATAACGTGTAACGTATAACGTGTAACGTATAACGTGTAACGTATAACGTGTAACGTATAACGTGTAACGTATAACGTATAACGTATAACGTATAACGTATAACGTATAACGTATAACGTATAACGTATAACGTATAACGTATAAAGTATAACGTATAACGTATAACGTATAACGTATAACGTAATACGTATAACGTATAACGTATAACGTATAACGTATAACGTATAACGTATAACGTATAACGTATAACGTATAACGTATAACGTATAACGTATAACGTATAACGTATAACGTATAACGTATAACGTATAACGTATAACGTATAACGTATAACGTATAACGTATAACGTATAACGTATAACGTATAACGTATAACGTATAACGTATAACGTATAACGTATAACGTATAACGTGTAACGTATAACGTGTAACGTATAACGTGTAACGTATAACGTGTAACGTATAACGTGTAACGTATAACGTGTAACGTATAACGTATAACGTATAACGTGTAACGTATAACGTGTAACGTATAACGTGTAACGTATAACGTGTAACGTATAACGTGTAACGTATAACGTGTAACGTATAACGTATAACGTATAACGTATAACGTATAACGTATAACGTATAACGTATAACGTATAACGTATAACGTATAACGTATAACGTATAACGTATAACGTATAACGTGTAACGTATAACGTATATCGTGTAACGTATAACGTGTAACGTATAACGCATAACGTATAACGTATAAAGTATAACGTATAACGTATAACGTATAACGTATAACGTATAACGTATAACGTATAACGTATAACGTATAACGTATAACGTCTAACGTATAACGTATAACGTATAACGTATAACGTATAACGTATAACGTATAACATATAATATATAACGCATATCCTAGAACTTATGCCGTATAACGTATAGTGTGCAACGTATAACGTATAACGTATAACGTATAACGTATAACGTATAACGTATAACGTATAACGTATATCGTGTAACGTATAACGTGTAACGTATAACGTATAAAGTATAACGTATAACGTATAACGTATAACGTATAACGTATAACGTATAACGTATAACGTATAACGTATAACGTATAACGTATAACGTATAACGTATAACGTATAACGTATAACGTATAACGTATAACGTATAACGTATAACGTACAACGTATAACGTACAACGTATAACGTACAACGTATAACGTACAACGTATAACGTACAACGTATAACGTATAACGTATAACGTATAACGTATAACGTATAACGTATAACGTATAACGTATAACGTATAACGTATAACGTATAACGTACAACGTATAACGTACAACGTATAACGTACAACGTATAACGTACAACGTATAACGTACAACGTATAACGTACAACGTATAACGTAGAACGTATAACGTATAACGTATAACGTATAAAGTATAACGTATAACGTATAACGTATAACGTATAACGTATAACGTATAACGTATAACGTATAACATATAATGTATAACGCATATCCTAGAACTTATGCTGAATAACGTATAACGTATAACGTATAACGTATAACGTATAACGTGTAACGTATAACGTATATCGTGTAACGTATAACGTGTAACGTATAACGTATAACGTGTAACGTATAAACGTATAACGTATAACGTATAACGTATAACGTATAACGTATAACGTATAACGTATAACGTATAACGTATAACGTATAACGTATAACGTATAACGTATACGTATAACGTATAACATATAATGTATAACGCATATCCTAGAACTTATGCTGAATAACGTATAACGTATAGCGTATAACGTATAACGTATAACGTATAACGTATAACGTATAACGTATAACGTATAACGTATAACGTATAACGTATAACGTATAACGTATAACGTATAACGTATAACGTATATCGTATAACGTATAACGTATAACAATTAATATATAACGCATATCCTAGAACTTATGCGGTATAACGTATAGTGTATAACGTATAACGTATAACGTATAGTGTATAACGTATAACGTATAACGTATAGTGTATAACGTATAACGTATAACGTATAACGTATAACTTTTAACGTATAACGTATAACGTATAACGAAATACGTATAACGTATAACGTTTAACGTATAACGTATAACGTATAACGTATAACGTATAACGTATAACGTATAACGTATAACGTGTAACGTATAACGTATAACGTATAGCGTATAACGTATATCGCATAACGTATAACGTATAACGTATCACGTATAAAGGATAACGTGTAACGTATATCGTATATCGTATACCGTATAACGTACAACGAGTGACGTATAACGCATAACGTATAACGTATAACGTATAACGTATAACGTATAACGTATGACATATAACGTATAACGTATAACGTATAACGTATAACATATAATGTATAACGCATATCCTAGAACTTATGCTGAATAACGTATAACGTATAACGTATAACGTATAACGTATAACGTATAACGTATAACGTATAACGTATAACGTATAACGTATAACGTATAACGTATAACGTATAACGTATAACGTATAACGTATAACGTATAACGTATAACGTATAACGTATAACGTATAACGTATAACGTATAACGTATAACGTATAACGTATAACGTATAACGTATAACGTATAACGTATATCGTGTAACGTATAACGTATAACGTAATACGTATAATGTATAACGTATAACGTATAACGTATAACGTATAACGTATAACGTATAACGTATAACGTATAACGTATAACGTATAACGTATAACGTATAACGTATAACGTATAACGTATAACGTATAACGTATAACGTATAACGTATAACGTATAACATATAATGTATAACGCATATCCTAGAACTTATGCTGAATAACGTATAACGTATAGCGTATAACGTATAACGTATAGGGTATAACGTATAACGTATAACGTATAACGTATAACGTATAACGTATAACGTATAACGTATAACGTATAACGTATAACGTATAACGTATAACGTATAACGGATAACGTATAACGTATAACGTATAACGTATAACGTATAACGTATAACGTATAACGTATAACGTATAACGTATAACGTATAACGTATAACGTATAACGTATAACGTATAACGTAGACCGTAGAACGTATAACGTGTAACGTATAACGTATAACGTATTACGTATAACCTATAACATATAACGTATAACGTATAACGTATAACGTATAGCTTATAACGTATAACGTATAACGTATAACGTATAACGTATAACTTTTAACGTATAACGTATAACGTATAACGTATAACGTATAACGTGTAACGTGTAACGTATAACGTATAACGTATAACGTATAACGTATAAAGTGTAACGCGTAACGTATAACGCATAACGTATAACGTATAACGTATAACGTATAACGTATAACGTATAACGTATAACGTATAACGTATAACGTATAACGTATAACGTATAACGTATAACGTATAACGAATAACGTATAACGTATAACGTATAACGTATAACGTATAACGTATAACGTATAACGTATAACGTATAACGTATAACGTATAACGTGTAACGTATAACGTGTAACGTATAACGTGTAACGTATAACGTGTAACGTATAACGTGTAACGTATAACGTATAACGTATAACGTATAACGTATAACGTATAACGTATAACGTATAACGTATAACGTATAACGTATAAAGTATAACGTATAACGTATAACGTATAACGTATAACGTAATACGTATAACGTATAACGTATAACGTATAACGTATAACGTATAACGTATAACGTATAACGTATAACGTATAACGTATAACGTATAACGTATAACGTATAACGTATAACGTATAACGTATAACGTATAACGTATAACGTATAACGTATAACGTATAACGTATAACGAATAACGTATAACGTATAACGTATAACGTATAACGTATAACGTATAACGTATAACGTATAACGTATAACGTATAACGTGTAACGTATAACGTGTAACGTATAACGTGTAACGTATAACGTGTAACGTATAACGTGTAACGTATAACGTATAACGTATAACGTATAACGTATAACGTGTAACGTATAACGTGTAACGTATAACGTGTAACGTATAACGTGTAACGTATAACGTGTAACGTATAACGTATAACGTATAACGTATAACGTATAACGTATAACGTATAACGTATAACGTATAACGTATAACGTATAACGTATAACGTATAACGTATATTGTATAACGTATAACGTATAACGTATAACGTATAACGTATAAAGTATAGCGTATAACGTATAACGTATAACGTATAACGTAATACGTATAACGTATAACGTATAACGTATAACGTATAACGTATAACGTATAACGTATAACGTATAACGTATAACGTATAACGTATAACGCATAACGTATAACGTATAACGTATAACGTATAACGTATAACGTATAACGTATAACGTATAACGAATAACGTATAACGTATAACGTATAACGTATAACGTATAACGTATAACGTATAACGTATAACGTGTAACGTATAACGTGTAACGTATAACGTGTAACGTATAACGTATAACGTATAACGTATAACGTATAACGTATAACGTATAACGTATAACGTATAACGTATAACGTATAACGTATAACGTATAACGTATAACGTATAACGTATAACGAATAACGTATAACGTATAACGTATAACGTATAACGTATAACGTATAACGTATAACGTATAACGTATAACGTATAACGTGTAACGTATAACGTGTAACGTATAACGTGTAACGTATAACGTGTAACGTATAACGTGTAACGTATAACGTGTAACGTATAACGTATAACGTATAACGTATAACGTATAACGTATAACGTATAACGTATAACGTATAACGTATAACGTATAACGTATAACGTATAACGTATATTGTATAACGTATAACGTATAACGTATAACGTATAACGTATAAAGTATAGCGTATAACGTATAACGTATAACGTATAACGTAATACGTATAACGTATAACGTATAACGTATAACGTATAACGTATAACGTATAACGTATAACGTATAACGTATAACGTATAACGTATAACGCATAACGTATAACGTATAACGTATAACGTATAACGTATAACGTATAACGTATAACGTATAACGAATAACGTATAACGTATAACGTATAACGTATAACGTATAACGTATAACGTATAACGTATAACGTGTAACGTATAACGTGTAACGTATAACGTGTAACGTATAACGTGTAACGTATAACGTGTAACGTATAACGTGTAACGTATAACGTGTAACGTATAACGTGTAACGTATAACGTATAACGTATAACGTATAACGTATAACGTATAACGTATAACGTATAACGTATAACGTATAACGTGTAACGTATAACGTATAACGTATAACGTATAACGTATAACGTATAACGTATAACGTATGACGTATTACGTGTGACGTACAACGTATAACGTACAACGTATAACGTATAACGTATAACTTATAACGTATAACGTATAACGTATAACGTATAACGTATAACATATAACGTATAACGTATAACGTATAACGTATAACGTATAACGTATAACGTATAACCCATAACGTAAATCGTATAACGTATAACATATAACGTATAACGTATATCGTATAACATATAACGTAGAACGTATGACGTATAACGTATAACGTATAACGTATAACGTATAACGTATAACGTATAACGTATAACGTATAACGTATAACGTATAACGTATAACGTATAACGTATAACGTATAACGTATAACGTATAACGTATAACGTATAACGTATAACGTATAACGTATAACGTATAACGTATAACGTATAACGTATTACATATTACGTATGCCGTATAACGTATAACGTATAACGTATAACGTATAACGTATAACGTATAACTTATAACGTATAACGTATTACATATTACGTATACCGTATAATGTATATCGTATAACGTAAGACCTATGACGTATAACGTATAACGTATAACATATAACGTATAACGTATAACGTATAACGTATAACGTATATCGTATAACGTATAACGTATAACGTATAACGTATAACGTACAACGTATAATGTATAACGTATAACGTATAACGTATAACCTATAACGTATAACGTATAACCTATAACGTAATACGTATAACGTATAACGTATAACGTATAACGTATAACGCATAACGTATAACGTGTAACGTATAACGTCTAACGTATACCGTATAACGTATAACGTGTAACGTATAACTTCTAACGTATAACGTATAACGTATAACGTATAACGTATAACGTATAACGTATAACGTATAACGTATAACGTATAACGTATAACGTATAACGTATAACGTATAACGTATAACGTATAACGTATAACGTATAACGTATAACGTATAACGTATAACGTATAACGTATAACGTATAACGTATAACGTATAACGTATAACGTATAACGTATAACGTATAACGTATAACGTATAACGTATAACGTATAACGTATAACGTATAACGTATAACGTATAACGTATAACGTATAACGTATAACGTATAACGTATAACGTATAACGTATGACGTATAACGTATGACGTATAACGTATGACGTATGACGTATAACGTATAACGTATAACGTATAACGTATAACGTATAACGTATAACGTAGAACGTATAACGTATAACGTATAACGTATAACGTATAACGTATAACGTATAAAGTTCAGCGTATAACGTATAACGTATAACGTATAACGTATAACGTATAACGTATAACGTATAACGTATAACGTATAACGTATAACGTATAACGTATAACGTATAACGTATAACGTATGACGTATAACGTATGACGTATAACGTATGACGTATGACGTATAACGTATAACGTATAACGTATAACGTATAACGTATAACGTATAACGTAGAACGTATAACGTATAACGTATAACGTATAACGTATAACGTATAACGTATAACGTATAACGTATAACGTATAACGTATAACGTATAACGTATAACGTATAACGTATAACGTATTACATATTACGTATGCCGTATAACGTATAACGTATAACGTATAACGTATAACGTATAACGTATAACTTATAACGTATAACGTATTACATATTACGTATACCGTATAATGTATATCGTATAACGTAAGACCTATGACGTATAACGTATAACGTATAACATATAACGTATAACGTATAACGTATAACGTATAACGTATATCGTATAACGTATAACGTATAACGTGTAACGTATAACGTACAACGTATAATGTATAACGTATAACGTATAACGTATAACCTATAACGTATAACGTATAACGCATAACGTATAACGCATAACGTATAACGTATAACGTATAAGGTATAACGCAGAACGTAGAACGTATAACGTATAGCGTATAACGTATAACGTATAACGTATAACGTATAACGTATAACGTATAACGTATAACGTATAACGTATAACGTACAACGTATAACGTATAACGTATACCGTTTAACGTATAACGTATAACGTATAACGTATAACGTATAACGTATAACGTATAACGTATAACGTACAA